>NW_027597340.1:0-86327 GCF_964194155.1 Cetorhinus maximus
GTACACCACTTCCCACACTACTCCCACAGTACTACACCACAACCCACACCACTCCCACAGCGCTACACCACAGCACACAACTATCCCATAGAGCTACACCACTACCCACACCACTCCCACAGCACTACACCACTGCCCACACCACTCCCACATCACTACACCACAACCCACACCACTCCCATAGCGCTACACCACAGCCCACACCACTTAAACAGCCGTACACCACTTCCCACACCACTCCCACAGCGCTAAACCACTGCCCAAACCACTCCCACAGCTCTACACCACTGCCCACTCCACTCGCACAGCACTACACCACTGCTCACAACACTCCCACAGCTCTACACCACAGCCCGCACCTTACCCACAGCGCTACACCAATGCCCACACCACTCCCACAGCGCTACACTACTGCCCACACCACTCCCACAGCGCTACACGACTGCGCACACCACTCCCACAGCACTACACCAATGCCCACGCCATTCCCACAGCACTACACCACTGCCCACACCACTCCCACAGCGCTACACCACTGCCCACACCACACCTACAGCGCTACACCACAACCCACACCAATCCCACAGCGCTACACCACAACCCACACCACTCCCACAGCGCTACAACACTACCCACACCACTCCCACAACGTTACACCACAACCCACACCACACCCACAGAACTACACGACTGCCCACAGCACTCCCACAGCACTACACCACTGCGCACACCACTCCCACAGCGCTACACCAATGCCCACGCCATTCCCACAGCACTAGACCACTGCCCACAACACTACCACAGCGCTACACCAATGCCCACACCACTCCCACAGCACAACACCACAACCCACACCACACCCCCAGCACTACACCACTGCCCACACTACTCCCATAGCACTACACCACAACCCACACCACTCCCACAGCGCTAGACCTCTGTCCACACCACTCCCACAGCGCTACACGACAACCCACACCACTCGAACAGCCGTACACCAGTGCCAACTCCACTGCCACAGCGCTACACCACTGCCCACACCACTCCCACAGCGCTAAACAACAGCCCACACCTCTCCCACAGCTCTACACCACTGCCCACACCACTCCCACAGCACTACACCTCTGCCCACACCACACCCACAGCTCTACGCCACTGCCCACAACTTTCCCACAGCGCTACACCACTGCCCACACCTCACCCTCAGCGCTACACCACTGCCAACACCACTCCCTCAGCACTACACCACTGCCAACACCACTCCCACAGCGCTACAACACTGCCCACACCACTCCCACAGCGTTACACCACTGCCCAAACCACTGCGAGAGCGCTACACCACTACCCACACCACTCCCACAGCGCTACACCACTGCCAACAACACAACCAGAGCGCTACACCACTACCGACACCACTCCCACAGCTCTACACCACTGCCCACTCAACTCCCACAGCACTACAACACTGCCCACACCATTCCCACAGTACTACACCACTGCCCACACCACTCCCACTGCGCTAAACCACAACCCACACCTCTCCCACAGCGCTACAACACTGCCCACACCACTCCCGCAGCGTAACCCAATGCCCACACCACTCCCACAGCACTACGCCACAACCCACACCACTCCCACACTACTACAACACTGCCCACACCACTCCCGCAGCGTAACCCAATGCCCACACCACTCCCACAGCACTACACCACAACCCTGACCACTACAAAGCGCTACACACTGCCCACACCACTGCCCACACCACTCCCACAGCGCTACACCACTGCCCACACCTTGCCCACACCACTCCCACAGCGCTACACCACTGCCCACACCACACCCACAGCACTAAACCACTGCCCACACCACTACCGCAGCACTACACCTTGCCCACACCACTCCCACAGAGATACAACACTGCCCACACAACTCCCACAGCGATACACCACTGCCCACACCACTCCCACAGCGTTAAAACACTGCCCAAACCACTGCGAGAGCGCTACACCACTACCCACACCACTCCCACAGCGCTACACCAATGGCCACACCACTCCCACAGCACTACACCACTGCCCACACCACACCCAGAGCGCTACACCACTGCCCACACCACTCCCACAGCGCTACACCACTGCCCACACCAATCCCACAGCGCTACACCACTATCCACACCACTCCCACAGCACTACACCACTGCCCACACCACTCCCACAGCGCTACACCACTGCGCACACCACTCCCACAGTACTACAACACTGCCTACTCAACTCCCACAGCACTACAACACTGCCCACACCACTCCCACAGTACTACACCACAGCCCACAACTACCCACAGCGCTACACCACTGCCCACACCACTCCCAAGGTACTACACCACTGACCACACCACACCCACAGCACTACACCACTGCCCACACCACTCCCACAGCACTACACCACTGCCCACAGCACTCCCACAGTACTACACCGCAGCCCACACCACACCCACAGCGCTACACCACTACCCACACCACTCCCACAGCACTACGCCATAGCCCACCCCACTCCCATAGCGCTACACCACTGCGCACACCACTACCACAGTACTACAACACTGCCCACTCAACTCCCACAGCACTACACAACTGCCCACACCACTCCCACAGTACTACACCACAGCCCACAACACACCCACAGCGCTACACCACTGCCCACACCACTCCCACAGTACTACACCACTGCCCACACCACTCCCACAGCACTACACCACTGCCCACACCTTACCACAGCACTACACCACTGCCCACACCACTCCCAGAGCGCTACACCACTGCCCACTCCACTCCCACAGCGCTACACCACTGCCCGCAACACTCCCACAGTACTACACCACTGCCCATACCTCTCCCACAGTACTACACCACAGCCCACAACACATACGCAGCGCTACAACACTACCCACACCGCACCCACAGCTCGACACCACTGCCTAACCTACTGCCAGAGCGCTACGCCACTGCCCACACCACTCCCCCAGCACTACACCACAGCCCAAACCAATCCCACAGCGCTACACCACGGCCCACACCCCTCCCACAGCTCCACCCCACAGCTCACACCGCTCCCACAGCGCTACACCACTGCCCACACCACTCCCACAGTACTACACCACTGCCCACAACACTCCCACAGCGCTACACCACTGCCCACACCACTCCCACAGCACAAAACCACTGCCCACACCACTACCGACACCACTCCCACAGCGCTACACCAATGCCCACTCAACTCCCACAGCACTACACCACTGCCCACACCATTCCCACAGTACTACACCACAGCGCACACCACACCCACAGAGCTACACCACTGCCCACTCCACTCCCACAGTACTACACCACAGCGCACACCACACCCAAAGCGCTACACCACTGCCCACACCACACCCACAGCGCTACACGACTGCCCACACCACTCCCACAGCACTACACCACTGCCCACACCACTCCCACCGCGCAACACCACTAGCCACACCACTCCCACAGCACTACACCACTGCCCAGACCACTCCCACAGAGCTACACCACTGCCCACACCACTCCCACAGTACTACAGCACTGCCCACTCTACTCCCACAGCACTACACCACTGCCCACACCACTCCCAGAGCGCTACACCACTGCCCACTCCACTCCCACAGAGCTACACCACAGCCCACAACACATCCACAGCGCTACAACACTACCCACACCACTCCCACAGCTCCACACCACAGCCCACAGCACTCACACAGCGCTACACCACTGCCCACACCACTCCCACAGTGCTACATCACTGCCCACACCACTCCCACAGTGCTACACCACTGCCCACACCACTCCCACAGCACTACACCACTGCCCACACAACTCCCACAGCGCTACACTAATGCCCACACCACTAAACCACTGACCACACCACCTCCGCAGCGACACACCACTGCCCACACCAGTCCCACAGCGCTACACCTCTGCCCACACCACACCCACAGCGCTACACCACTGCCCACACCACTCCCGCAACACTACACCACTGCCGATACCACTCCCGCAGCTCTACACCACTGCCAGCAACACTACCACAGCAATACACCACTGCCCGCACCACTTCCACAGCTCTACACCACTGCCAACACCACTACCGCAGCACTACAGAACTGCCCACACTACTCCCACAGCGCTACACCACTGCCCACACCACTGCCACAGCGCTACACCACTGCCAAAACCAATCCAACAGCGCTACACGACTGCCCACACAACTCCCACAGCGCTACACCACTGCCCACACCACTCCCACAGCGCTACACCACTGCCCAGACCACTCCCGCAACACTACACCACTGCCCACACCACTCCCGCAGCTCTACACCACTGCCAGCACCACTCCCACAGCACTACAACACTGCCCACACCACTCCAACAGCTCTACACCACTGCCAAAACCACTACCACAGCACTACACAACTGCCCACACCACTCCCACAGCACTACACCACTGCCCAAACCAATCCCACAGCGCTACACCACTTCACACACCCCTCCCACAGCTCCACAACACAGCAAACACCACTCCCACAGCGCTACAACACTGCCCACACCCCTCCCACAGCTCCACACCACAGCCCACACCACTCCCGCAGCGTTAACCCAATTCCCACACCACTCCCACAGCACAATGCCACAACTCACACCACACCCAAAGCGCTACACCGCTGCCCACACCACTCCCACAGCACTACACCACTGCCCAAACCGATCGCACAGCGCTACATCGCTCCAACCACCCCTCCCACAGCTCCACACCACAGCCCACACCACTCCCACAGCGCTACACCACTGTCCACACCACTCCCAAAGCGCAACACCACTGCGCACACCACTCCCACAGCGCTACACCACTGCCCACACCACTCCCACAGCACAAAACCACTGCCCACACCACTACCGCAGCGCAACACCACTGCCCACACAACTCCCACAGCGCTACACCACTGCCCACACCACACCCACAGCGCTACACCACTGCCCACACCACTCCCGCAACACTACACCACTGCCCACACCACTCCCGCAGCTCTACACCACTGCCAGCACCACTCCCACAGCACTACACAACTGCCCACACCACTCCCACAGCGCTACACCACTGCCCACACCACTCCCACAGCGATACACCAATGGCCACACCACACCCACAGCACTACACCACTGCCCAAACCAATCCCACAGCGCTACACCACTTCACACACCACTGCCAAAGCGCTACATCACTGCCCACACCACTCCCACAGCACTACAACACTGCCCACACCTCTCCCACAGCGCTACACCACTGCCCACTCCACTGCCACAGCGCTACACCACTGCCCACACCACTCCCACAGCTCCACCCCACAGCCCGCACCACTCCCACAGCGCTACACCACTGCCCACACCACTCCCACAGCGATACACCACTGCCCACACCACTCCCACAGCGCTACACCACTCCCACAGCGCTACACCACTGCCCACACAACACCCGCAGCACTACACCACTGCCTAAACCACTCGCACTGCGCTACACCACAACGCACAGCCCTCTCACAGGGCTACACTAATGCCCACACCACTCCGCAGCGTTAACCCAATTCCCACACCACTCCCACAGCACTACGTCTCAACCCACACCACTCCCACAGGGCTACACGACTGCCCAAACCACTTCCCACACAACTCCCACTGCGCTACACTAATGCCCACACAACTCACACAGCAGTGCACCACTGCCCACACCACTCCTAGAGCACTACACCACTGCCCACACCACTCCCGCAGAGTAACCCAATGCCCACACCACTCCCACAGCACTACACCAACAACCCCGACCACTCACACAGCGCTACACCACTGCCCACACCACTGCCCACACAACTCTCCCACAGCGCTACAGCACTGCCCACACCACACCCACACCACTAAACCACTGCCCACACCACTCCCGCAGCATTACATCTTGCCCACACCATTCCCACAGCGCTACACCACTGCCCACACCACTCCCACAGCGATACACCACTGCCCACACCACTCCCACAGCGTTACACCACTGCCCACACCACTCCCAGAGCGCTACACCACTACCCACACCACTCCCACAGCGCTACACCACTGCCCACACCACTCCCTCAGCGCTACACCACAGCCCACACCACTCCCAGAGCGCTACAGCACTACCCACAACACTCCCACAGCGCTACACTAATGCCCAAACAACTCCCACAGCACTACACTACAGTCCACACCACACCCAGAGCGCTACACCACTACCCACAACAATCCCACAGCGCTACACCACTGCCCACTCAACTCCCACAGCACTACACCACTGCCTGCAACACTCCCACAGTACTACACCAGTGCCCACACCACTCCCACAGTACTACACCACAGCGCACACCACACTAACAGCGCTACACCACTGCCCAATCCACTCCACCAGTACTACACCACAGCGCACACCACACCCAAAGCGCTACACCACTGCCCACACCACACCCACAGCGCTACACCACTGCCCACACCACTCCCACAGCACTACACCACTGCCCACACCACTCCCACCGCGCTACACCACTACCCACAACACTCCCACAGCACTACACCACTGCCCACACCACTCCCACAGCGCTACACCACTGCCCACACCACTCCCACAGTGCTACAACACTGCCCACTCAACTCCCACAGCACTACACCACTGCCCACACCACTCCCACAGCACTACACCACTGCCCGCACCACTCCCACAGTACTACACCACTGCCCACACCACTCCCACAGCTCTACACCACTGCCCACACCACTTCCACAGCACTACACCACTGCCCACAGCACTCCCACAGTACTACACCACTGACCACACCACTCCCACAGCGCTACACCACTACCCACACCACTCCCAAAGCACTACACCACAGCCAAAACCACTCCCACAGAACTACACCATTGCCCACACAACATCCACTGCGCTACACCTCTGCCCACACCACTCCCACAGCGGAACACCACTGCCCACACCACTCACACAGCTGTACACCACTGCCCACACCAGTCCCACAGCACTACACCACAGCCCACACAACTCCCACAGCGCTACACCACTCCCCCCACCACTCCCACAGCACTACACCACTACCAACACCACTCCCACAGCGCTACACCACAACCCACAACACTCCCAAAGCGCTAGTCAACTACCCTCACCACTTCCACTGCACTACGCCACTACAAACACCACTCCCACAGAGCTTCAACACTTCCCACACCACTCCCACAAAGCTACACCACTGACCACACCACTCCCACTGCGCTACACTGCCCAAACCACTCCCGCAGCGCTACACAACAACCCACACCACTCCCACAGCTCTACACCACTGCCTACACCACTCCCACAGCAATGCACCACTGCCCACACCACTCCCACTGCGATACACAACTGCGCGCGCCACTCCCACAGCGGTACACTTCTGCCCACACCAATCCCACAGCGTTACACCACTAACCACAACACTCCCACAGCGATACACCACTGCCCAGACCACTCCCACAGCAATACACCACTGCCCACACCACTCCCACAGCGCTACACCACTGCCCACACCACTCCCACAGCGCTACACCACAACACACATCACTCCCACAGCGATACACAACTGCCCAAACCTTTCCCACAGCGTTACACAACTGCCCACACCACTCCCACAGCGCTACACCGCTGCCCACGCCACTCCCACTGCGTTACACCAATGGACATACCACTCCCACAGCGTTACACCACTGCCCACACCACTCCCACAGCACTTCACCACTGCACACACCACTCCCACAGCGTTACACCAATGGCCACACCACTCCCACAGCGTTGCACCAATGGCCACACCACTCCCACAGCGCTACACCACTGTCCACACGACTCCCACAGCGTTACACCACTGCCCACACCCACCCATAGCGCTACACAACTGCCCACACCACTCCCACTGCGTTACACAACTGCCCACACCACTCACACAGCGCTACACAACTGCCCAAATCACTCCCACAGCACTACACCGCTACCCACAGCACGCCCACAGCGTTAGACCAGTGCCCACACCACTCCCAAAGCACTACACCACTGCTGAATCCATTCCCACAGCGTTACACCAATGGCCACACCACACCAACAGCGTTACACCTATAGCCACAACACTCCCACAGCACTACACCACTGCCCACACCATTCCCACAGCATTACACCACTACCCACACCACTCCCACAGCGCTACACCAATGGCCACACCATTCCCACAGCGCTACACCACTGCCCACGCCACACCCACAGCACTACACCACTACCCACACCACTCCCAAAGCACTATACCACTGCCCACACACCACTCCCGCAGCTCTACACCACTGCTAACGCCACACCCACAGCACTACACCACTACCCACACCTATCCCACAGCGCTACACCACTGCCCACACCACTCCCACAGCGCAACACCACAAACCACACCACTCCCACAGCGCTACAACACTGCCTAAACCACTCCCACAGCACTAGACCACTGCCCACACTACTCCCACAGCGCTAATCGACTGCCCAAACCACACCCGCAGCACTACACCACTGCGCACACCACTCCCACAGGGCTACACCAATGCACACGCCATTCCCACAGCAGTACACCACTTCCCACACTACTCCCACAGTACTACACCACAACCCACACCACTCCCACAGCGCTACACCACAGCACACAACTATCCCATAGAGCTACACCACTACCCACACCACTCCCACAGCACTACACCACTGCCCACACCACTCCCACATCACTACACCACAACCCACACCACTCCCATAGCGCTACACCACAGCCCACACCACTTAAACAGCCGTACACCACTTCCCACACCACTCCCACAGCGCTAAACCACTGCCCAAACCACTCCCACAGCTCTACACCACTGCCCACTCCACTCGCACAGCACTACACCACTGCTCACAACACTCCCACAGCTCTACACCACAGCCCGCACCTTACCCACAGCGCTACACCAATGCCCACACCACTCCCACAGCGCTACACTACTGCCCACACCACTCCCACAGCGCTACACGACTGCGCACACCACTCCCACAGCACTACACCAATGCCCACGCCATTCCCACAGCACTACACCACTGCCCACACCACTCCCACAGCGCTACACCACTGCCCACACCACACCTACAGCGCTACACCACAACCCACACCAATCCCACAGCGCTACACCACAACCCACACCACTCCCACAGCGCTACAACACTACCCACACCACTCCCACAACGTTACACCACAACCCACACCACACCCACAGAACTACACGACTGCCCACAGCACTCCCACAGCACTACACCACTGCGCACACCACTCCCACAGCGCTACACCAATGCCCACGCCATTCCCACAGCACTAGACCACTGCCCACAACACTACCACAGCGCTACACCAATGCCCACACCACTCCCACAGCACAACACCACAACCCACACCACACCCCCAGCACTACACCACTGCCCACACTACTCCCATAGCACTACACCACAACCCACACCACTCCCACAGCGCTAGACCTCTGTCCACACCACTCCCACAGCGCTACACGACAACCCACACCACTCGAACAGCCGTACACCAGTGCCAACTCCACTGCCACAGCGCTACACCACTGCCCACACCACTCCCACAGCGCTAAACAACAGCCCACACCTCTCCCACAGCTCTACACCACTGCCCACACCACTCCCACAGCACTACACCTCTGCCCACACCACACCCACAGCTCTACGCCACTGCCCACAACTTTCCCACAGCGCTACACCACTGCCCACACCTCACCCTCAGCGCTACACCACTGCCAACACCACTCCCTCAGCACTACACCACTGCCAACACCACTCCCACAGCGCTACAACACTGCCCACACCACTCCCACAGCGCTACACCACAACACACACCACTCCCACAGCGCTAAACCACTGCACACACCACACCAACAGCGCTACACCACTGCCCACACCACTCCCACAGCACTACACCTCTGCCCACACCACTCCCACAGCGATACACCACAAACAACACCACTCCCACAGCGCTAAACCACTGCCCACACCACACCTACAGCGCTACACCACTACCCACAACACTCCCACGGCACTACACCACTACCCACACCACTCCCACAGCGCTACACAACTGCCCAAATCACTCCCACAGCGCTACACCACTACCCACACCACTCCCACAGCGCTACACAACTGCCCAAATCACTCCCACAGCACTACACCACTGCCTACAACACTCCCACAGCGTTACACCACTGCCCACTCCACTGTCACAGAGCTAGACCACTGCCCTCACCACTCCCTCAGAGCTACACCACAACCCACACCACTCCCACAGCGCTACACCACAACCCACACCACACCCGCAGCTCTACTCCACTACCCACCCCACCCGCACAGCACTACAGCACTGCCCACACTACCCCCCAGCGCTACACCACTGCCCACACAACTCCCACAGCACTACACCACAACCCACACCACTCCCACAGCGCTACACCACTGCCCAGACCACTCCACAGCGCTACACCACTGCGCTCACCACTCCCACAGCACTACAGCACTGCCCACACCACTCACACAGCACTACACCACAACCCACACCACTCCCACAGCACTACACCACTGCCCACACAACTCCCACAGCACTACACCACAACCCACACCACTCCCACAGCGCTACACCACTGCCCACGCCACAACCACAGCGCTACACCACTGCCCACACCACTCCCATAGCGCTACACCACTGCCCACACCACTCCCACAGCGCTACAGCAATGCCCACACCACTACCACAGCGCTACACCACTGCCCACACCACTCCCACAGCGCTACACCACTGCCCACACCACTCCCACAGCGCTACACCACTGCCCACACCACTTTCACAGCGCTACACCACAGCCAACATCACTCCCACAGTGCTACACCACTGCCCACACCACTTTCACAGCGCTACACCACTGCCCACACCACTCCTACAGCGCTACACTAATGCCCACAACACTAAACCACTGCCCACAACACCCCCGCTGCGCCACACCACTGCCCACACCACTCCCATAGCGCTACACCACTGCCCACACCACTCAAACAGCGCTACAGCAATGCCCACACCACTACCTCAGCGCTACACCACTGCCCACACCACACCCACAGCGCTATACCACAACCCACACCACTCCCGCAGCACTACACCACTGCCAGCACCACTCCCACAGCGCTACACCACTGCCCACACCACTCCCACAGCACTACACCTCAACCCACACCACTCCCACAGCGCTACACCACTGCTAACACCACTCTCACAGCGCTACAACACTACCCACACCACACCAACAGCCCTACACCACTGCCCACACCATTGCCACAGCGCTACACCACTGCACACACCACTCCCAAAGCGCTACACCACTGCCCACACCACTCCCACAGCGTTACACCACTGCCCGCACCACTCCCACAGCACTACACCACTTCCCACAGCCCTCCCACTGCTCCACACCACAGCCCACACCACTCCCACAGCGCTTCACCACTGCCCACACACTTCCCACAGCTCCACACCACAGCCCACACCGCTCCCACAGCGCTACACCACTGCGCACACCACTCCCACAGTGCTACACCACTGCCCACACCACTCCCGTAGCACTACACCACTGCGCACACCACTCACCCTGCGCTACACGACAAACCACACCTCTCCCACAGCGCTACACCAATGCCCACACCACTCCCGCAGCGTTAACCCAATTCCCACACCACACCCACTGTGCTACACTAATGCCCACACCACTCACGAGGCAGTGCACCACTGCTCACAACACTCCCACAGCGCCACACCACTGCTCACACCACTCCCACAGCGCTACACCACTGCCCAAACCACACCCACAGCACTACACCACTGCCCACAGCACTCCCGCAGCTCTACACCACTCCAGCATCACTCCCACAGCACTACACCACTGTCCACACCACTCCCACAGCTCTACACCACTGCCAACACCAGTCCCACAGCACTACACAACTGCCCACACCACTCCCATAGCGCTACATCACTGCCCACACCACTCCCACAGCGCTACACCACTGCTCACACCACTCCCACAGCGCCACACCACTGCTCACACCACTCCCACATCGCTACACCACTGCCCAAACCACACCCACAGCACTACACCACTGCCCACAGCACTCCCGCAGCTCTACACCACTCCAGCACCACTCCCACAGCACTACACCACTGTCCACACCACTCCCACAGCTCTACACCACTGCCAACACCAGTCCCACAGCACTACACAACTGCCCACACCACTCCCATAGCGCTACAACACTGCCCACACCACTCCCACAGAGCTACACCAATGGCCACACCACTCCCACAGCAGTACACCTCAACCCACACCACTCCCACAGCGCTACACCACTGCCCACACCACTCCCACAGCGCTAAAACACTACCCACACCCACAGCTCTACACCACTGCCCAATCCACTGCCACAGCGCTACACCACTGCACACACCACTCCCAAAGCGCTACAACACTGCCCATACCATTCCCAGAGCACTACACCACTGCCCACACCAATCCCACAGCGCTACACCACTGCCCACACCACTCCCACAGCGGTACACCACTGCCCACACCACTCCCACAGCGGTACACCACTGCCCACACCACTCCAACAGCGCTACACCACTGCCCACACCACTCGCAGAGCGCTACACCACTGCTCACACCACTCCCACAGTGCTACACCACTGCCCACACCACTCCCACAGCGCTACACCACTGTCCAGTCCACTCCCACAGCGCTACACCACTGCGCACACCACTCACCCTGCGCTACACCACAAACCACACCTCTCCCACAGCGTTACACCAATGCCCACACCACTCCCGCAGCGTTAACCCAATTCCCACACCACACCCACTGCGCTACACTACTGCCCACACCACTCACGCAGCAGTGCACCATTGCTCACACCACTCCCACAGCGCTACACCACTGCCCACACCACACCCTCAGCACTACACCACTGCCCACAGCACTCCCGCAGCTCTACGCCACTCCAGCACCACTCCCACAGCACTACACCACTGCCCACACCATCCCACAGCTCTACAACACTGCCCACACCACTCCCACAGCGCTACACCAATGGCCACACCACTCCCACATCGCTACACCACTGCCCACACCACTCCCACAGCGATACAACACTACCCACACCACACCCACAGCCCTACACCACTGCACAATCCACTGCCACAGCGCTACACCACTGCACACACCACTCCCAAAGCGCTACACCACTGCCCACACCACTCCCAGAGCACTACACCACTGCCCACACCCCTCCCACTGCTCCACACCACAGCCCACACCACTCCCACAGCGCAACCCCACTGCCCACACCCCTCCCACAGCGGTACACCACTGCCCACACCACTCCCAGAGCACTACACCACTGCCCACACCCCTCCCACTGCTCCACACCACAGCCAACACCACTCCCACAGCGCTACCCCACTGCCCACACCCCTCCCACAGCGCAACACCACTGCCCACTCCACTCCCACAGCGCTACACCACTGCGCATACCACTCCCACAGTGCTACACCACTGCCCACACCACTCCCACAGCACAAAACCACTGCCCACACCACTCCTGCAGCACTACACCACTGCGCACACCACTCACACTGCGCTACACCACAACCCACACCACTCCCACAGCGCAACACCAATGCCCACACCACTCCCGCAGCGTTAAGACAATTTCCACACTACTCCCACAGCACTACACCAAAACCCACACCACTTCAACAGCGATACACCACTGCCCACACCACTGCCCACACCACTCCCACTGCGCTACACTAATGCCCACACCACTCACGCAGCAGTGCACCACTGCCCACACCACTCCCACAGCACTACACCACAACCCACACCACTCCCAAAGCGCTACACCACTTCCCACACCACTGCCCACACCTCTCCCACAGCGCTACAACACTGCCCACACCACTCCCGCAGCGTAACCCAATGCCCACACCACTCCCACAGCACTACGCCACAACCCACACCACTCCCACACTACTACAACACTGCCCACACCACTCCCGCAGCGTAACCCAATGCCCACACCACTCCCACAGCACTACACCACAACCCTGACCACTCCCACAGCGCTACACACTGCCCACACCACTGCCCACACCACTCCCACAGCGCTACACCACTGCCCACACCTTGCCCACACCACTCCCACAGCGCTACACCACTGCCCACACCACACCCACAGCACTAAACCACTGCCCACACCACTACCGCAGCACTACACCTTGCCCACACCACTCCCACAGAGATACAACACTGCCCACACAACTCCCACAGCGATACACCACTGCCCACACCACTCCCACAGCGTTAAAACACTGCCCAAACCACTGCGAGAGCGCTACACCACTACCCACACCACTCCCACAGCGCTACACCAATGGCCACACCACTCCCACAGCACTACACCACTGCCCACACCACACCCAGAGCGCTACACCACTGCCCACACCACTCCCACAGCGCTACACCACTGCCCACACCAATCCCACAGCGCTACACCACTATCCACACCACTCCCACAGCACTACACCACTGCCCACACCACTCCCACAGCGCTACACCACTGCGCACACCACTCCCACAGTACTACAACACTGCCTACTCAACTCCCACAGCACTACAACACTGCCCACACCACTCCCACAGTACTACACCACAGCCCACAACTACCCACAGCGCTACACCACTGCCCACACCACTCCCAAGGTACTACACCACTGACCACACCACACCCACAGCACTACACCACTGCCCACACCACTCCCACAGCACTACACCACTGCCCACAGCACTCCCACAGTACTACACCGCAGCCCACACCACACCCACAGCGCTACACCACTACCCACACCACTCCCACAGCACTACGCCATAGCCCACCCCACTCCCATAGCGCTACACCACTGCGCACACCACTACCACAGTACTACAACACTGCCCACTCAACTCCCACAGCACTACACAACTGCCCACACCACTCCCACAGTACTACACCACAGCCCACAACACACCCACAGCGCTACACCACTGCCCACACCACTCCCACAGTACTACACCACTGCCCACACCACTCCCACAGCACTACACCACTGCCCACACCTTACCACAGCACTACACCACTGCCCACACCACTCCCAGAGCGCTACACCACTGCCCACTCCACTCCCACAGCGCTACACCACTGCCCGCAACACTCCCACAGTACTACACCACTGCCCATACCTCTCCCACAGTACTACACCACAGCCCACAACACATACGCAGCGCTACAACACTACCCACACCGCACCCACAGCTCGACACCACTGCCTAACCTACTGCCAGAGCGCTACGCCACTGCCCACACCACTCCCCCAGCACTACACCACAGCCCAAACCAATCCCACAGCGCTACACCACGGCCCACACCCCTCCCACAGCTCCACCCCACAGCTCACACCGCTCCCACAGCGCTACACCACTGCCCACACCACTCCCACAGTACTACACCACTGCCCACAACACTCCCACAGCGCTACACCACTGCCCACACCACTCCCACAGCACAAAACCACTGCCCACACCACTACCGACACCACTCCCACAGCGCTACACCAATGCCCACTCAACTCCCACAGCACTACACCACTGCCCACACCATTCCCACAGTACTACACCACAGCGCACACCACACCCACAGAGCTACACCACTGCCCACTCCACTCCCACAGTACTACACCACAGCGCACACCACACCCAAAGCGCTACACCACTGCCCACACCACACCCACAGCGCTACACGACTGCCCACACCACTCCCACAGCACTACACCACTGCCCACACCACTCCCACCGCGCAACACCACTAGCCACACCACTCCCACAGCACTACACCACTGCCCAGACCACTCCCACAGAGCTACACCACTGCCCACACCACTCCCACAGTACTACAGCACTGCCCACTCTACTCCCACAGCACTACACCACTGCCCACACCACTCCCAGAGCGCTACACCACTGCCCACTCCACTCCCACAGAGCTACACCACAGCCCACAACACATCCACAGCGCTACAACACTACCCACACCACTCCCACAGCTCCACACCACAGCCCACAGCACTCACACAGCGCTACACCACTGCCCACACCACTCCCACAGTGCTACATCACTGCCCACACCACTCCCACAGTGCTACACCACTGCCCACACCACTCCCACAGCACTACACCACTGCCCACACAACTCCCACAGCGCTACACTAATGCCCACACCACTAAACCACTGACCACACCACCTCCGCAGCGACACACCACTGCCCACACCAGTCCCACAGCGCTACACCTCTGCCCACACCACACCCACAGCGCTACACCACTGCCCACACCACTCCCGCAACACTACACCACTGCCGATACCATTCCCGCAGCTCTACACCACTGCCAGCAACACTACCACAGCAATACACCACTGCCCGCACCACTTCCACAGCTCTACACCACTGCCAACACCACTACCGCAGCACTACAGAACTGCCCACACTACTCCCACAGCGCTACACCACTGCCCACACCACTGCCACAGCGCTACACCACTGCCAAAACCAATCCAACAGCGCTACACGACTGCCCACACAACTCCCACAGCGCTACACCACTGCCCACACCACTCCCACAGCGCTACACCACTGCCCAGACCACTCCCGCAACACTACACCACTGCCCACACCACTCCCGCAGCTCTACACCACTGCCAGCACCACTCCCACAGCACTACAACACTGCCCACACCACTCCAACAGCTCTACACCACTGCCAAAACCACTACCACAGCACTACACAACTGCCCACACCACTCCCACAGCACTACACCACTGCCCAAACCAATCCCACAGCGCTACACCACTTCACACACCCCTCCCACAGCTCCACAACACAGCAAACACCACTCCCACAGCGCTACAACACTGCCCACACCCCTCCCACAGCTCCACACCACAGCCCACACCACTCCCGCAGCGTTAACCCAATTCCCACACCACTCCCACAGCACAATGCCACAACTCACACCACACCCAAAGCGCTACACCGCTGCCCACACCACTCCCACAGCACTACACCACTGCCCAAACCGATCGCACAGCGCTACATCGCTCCAACCACCCCTCCCACAGCTCCACACCACAGCCCACACCACTCCCACAGCGCTACACCACTGTCCACACCACTCCCAAAGCGCAACACCACTGCGCACACCACTCCCACAGCGCTACACCACTGCCCACACCACTCCCACAGCACAAAACCACTGCCCACACCACTATCGCAGCGCAACACCACTGCCCACACAACTCCCACAGCGCTACACCACTGCCCACACCACACCCACAGCGCTACACCACTGCCCACACCACTCCCGCAACACTACACCACTGCCCACACCACTCCCGCAGCTCTACACCACTGCCAGCACCACTCCCACAGCACTACACAACTGCCCACACCACTCCCACAGCGCTACACCACTGCCCACACCACTCCCACAGCGATACACCAATGGCCACACCACACCCACAGCACTACACCACTGCCCAAACCAATCCCACAGCGCTACACCACTTCACACACCACTGCCAAAGCGCTACATCACTGCCCACACCACTCCCACAGCACTACAACACTGCCCACACCTCTCCCACAGCGCTACACCACTGCCCACTCCACTGCCACAGCGCTACACCACTGCCCACACCACTCCCACAGCTCCACCCCACAGCCCGCACCACTCCCACAGCGCTACACCACTGCCCACACCACTCCCACAGCGATACACCACTGCCCACACCACTCCCACAGCGCTACACCACTCCCACAGCGCTACACCACTGCCCACACAACACCCGCAGCACTACACCACTGCCTAAACCACTCGCACTGCGCTACACCACAACGCACAGCCCTCTCACAGGGCTACACTAATGCCCACACCACTCCGCAGCGTTAACCCAATTCCCACACCACTCCCACAGCACTACGTCTCAACCCACACCACTCCCACAGGGCTACACGACTGCCCAAACCACTTCCCACACAACTCCCACTGCGCTACACTAATGCCCACACAACTCACACAGCAGTGCACCACTGCCCACACCACTCCTAGAGCACTACACCACTGCCCACACCACTCCCGCAGAGTAACCCAATGCCCACACCACTCCCACAGCACTACACCAACAACCCCGACCACTCACACAGCGCTACACCACTGCCCACACCACTGCCCACACAACTCTCCCACAGCGCTACAGCACTGCCCACACCACACCCACACCACTAAACCACTGCCCACACCACTCCCGCAGCATTACATCTTGCCCACACCATTCCCACAGCGCTACACCACTGCCCACACCACTCCCACAGCGATACACCACTGCCCACACCACTCCCACAGCGTTACACCACTGCCCACACCACTCCCAGAGCGCTACACCACTACCCACACCACTCCCACAGCGCTACACCACTGCCCACACCACTCCCTCAGCGCTACACCACAGCCCACACCACTCCCAGAGCGCTACAGCACTACCCACAACACTCCCACAGCGCTACACTAATGCCCAAACAACTCCCACAGCACTACACTACAGTCCACACCACACCCAGAGCGCTACACCACTACCCACAACAATCCCACAGCGCTACACCACTGCCCACTCAACTCCCACAGCACTACACCACTGCCTGCAACACTCCCACAGTACTACACCAGTGCCCACACCACTCCCACAGTACTACACCACAGCGCACACCACACTAACAGCGCTACACCACTGCCCAATCCACTCCACCAGTACTACACCACAGCGCACACCACACCCAAAGCGCTACACCACTGCCCACACCACACCCACAGCGCTACACCACTGCCCACACCACTCCCACAGCACTACACCACTGCCCACACCACTCCCACCGCGCTACACCACTACCCACAACACTCCCACAGCACTACACCACTGCCCACACCACTCCCACAGCGCTACACCACTGCCCACACCACTCCCACAGTGCTACAACACTGCCCACTCAACTCCCACAGCACTACACCACTGCCCACACCACTCCCACAGCACTACACCACTGCCCGCACCACTCCCACAGTACTACACCACTGCCCGCACCACTCCCACAGTACTACACCACTGCCCACACCACTCCCACAGTACTACACCACTGACCACACCACTCCCACAGCGCTACACCACTACCCACACCACTCCCAAAGCACTACACCACAGCCAAAACCACTCCCACAGAACTACACCATTGCCCACACAACATCCACTGCGCTACACCTCTGCCCACACCACTCCCACAGCGGAACACCACTGCCCACACCACTCACACAGCTGTACACCACTGCCCACACCAGTCCCACAGCACTACACCACAGCCCACACAACTCCCACAGCGCTACACCACTCCCCCCACCACTCCCACAGCACTACACCACTACCAACACCACTCCCACAGCGCTACACCACAACCCACAACACTCCCAAAGCGCTAGTCAACTACCCTCACCACTTCCACTGCACTACGCCACTACAAACACCACTCCCACAGAGCTTCAACACTTCCCACACCACTCCCACAAAGCTACACCACTGACCACACCACTCCCACTGCGCTACACTGCCCAAACCACTCCCGCAGCGCTACACAACAACCCACACCACTCCCACAGCTCTACACCACTGCCTACACCACTCCCACAGCAATGCACCACTGCCCACACCACTCCCACTGCGATACACAACTGCGCGCGCCACTCCCACAGCGGTACACTTCTGCCCACACCAATCCCACAGCGTTACACCACTAACCACAACACTCCCACAGCGATACACCACTGCCCAGACCACTCCCACAGCAATACACCACTGCCCACACCACTCCCACAGCGCTACACCACTGCCCACACCACTCCCACAGCGCTACACCACAACACACATCACTCCCACAGCGATACACAACTGCCCAAACCTTTCCCACAGCGTTACACAACTGCCCACACCACTCCCACAGCGCTACACCGCTGCCCACGCCACTCCCACTGCGTTACACCAATGGACATACCACTCCCACAGCGTTACACCACTGCCCACACCACTCCCACAGCACTTCACCACTGCACACACCACTCCCACAGCGTTACACCAATGGCCACACCACTCCCACAGCGTTGCACCAATGGCCACACCACTCCCACAGCGCTACACCACTGTCCACACGACTCCCACAGCGTTACACCACTGCCCACACCCACCCATAGCGCTACACCAGTGCCCACACCACTCCCAAAGCACTACACCACTGCTGAATCCATTCCCACAGCGTTACACCAATGGCCACACCACACCAACAGCGTTACACCTATAGCCACAACACTCCCACAGCACTACACCACTGCCCACACCATTCCCACAGCATTACACCACTACCCACACCACTCCCACAGCGCTACACCAATGGCCACACCATTCCCACAGCGCTACACCACTGCCCACGCCACACCCACAGCACTACACCACTACCCACACCACTCCCAAAGCACTATACCACTGCCCACACACCACTCCCGCAGCTCTACACCACTGCTAACGCCACACCCACAGCACTACACCACTACCCACACCTATCCCACAGCGCTACACCACTGCCCACACCACTCCCACAGCGCAACACCACAAACCACACCACTCCCACAGCGCTACAACACTGCCTAAACCACTCCCACAGCACTAGACCACTGCCCACACTACTCCCACAGCGCTAATCGACTGCCCAAACCACACCCGCAGCACTACACCACTGCGCACACCACTCCCACAGGGCTACACCAATGCACACGCCATTCCCACAGCAGTACACCACTTCCCACACTACTCCCACAGTACTACACCACAACCCACACCACTCCCACAGCGCTACACCACAGCACACAACTATCCCATAGAGCTACACCACTACCCACACCACTCCCACAGCACTACACCACTGCCCACACCACTCCCACATCACTACACCACAACCCACACCACTCCCATAGCGCTACACCACAGCCCACACCACTTAAACAGCCGTACACCACTTCCCACACCACTCCCACAGCGCTAAACCACTGCCCAAACCACTCCCACAGCTCTACACCACTGCCCACTCCACTCGCACAGCACTACACCACTGCTCACAACACTCCCACAGCTCTACACCACAGCCCGCACCTTACCCACAGCGCTACACCAATGCCCACACCACTCCCACAGCGCTACACTACTGCCCACACCACTCCCACAGCGCTACACGACTGCGCACACCACTCCCACAGCACTACACCAATGCCCACGCCATTCCCACAGCACTACACCACTGCCCACACCACTCCCACAGCGCTACACCACTGCCCACACCACACCTACAGCGCTACACCACAACCCACACCAATCCCACAGCGCTACACCACAACCCACACCACTCCCACAGCGCTACAACACTACCCACACCACTCCCACAACGTTACACCACAACCCACACCACACCCACAGAACTACACGACTGCCCACAGCACTCCCACAGCACTACACCACTGCGCACACCACTCCCACAGCGCTACACCAATGCCCACGCCATTCCCACAGCACTAGACCACTGCCCACAACACTACCACAGCGCTACACCAATGCCCACACCACTCCCACAGCACAACACCACAACCCACACCACACCCCCAGCACTACACCACAACCCACACCACTCCCACAGCGCTAGACCTCTGTCCACACCACTCCCACAGCGCTACACGACAACCCACACCACTCGAACAGCCGTACACCAGTGCCAACTCCACTGCCACAGCGCTACACCACTGCCCACACCACTCCCACAGCGCTAAACAACAGCCCACACCTCTCCCACAGCTCTACACCACTGCCCACACCACTCCCACAGCACTACACCTCTGCCCACACCACACCCACAGCTCTACACCACTGCCCACAACTTTCCCACAGCGCTACACCACTGCCCACACCTCACCCTCAGCGCTACACCACTGCCAACACCACTCCCTCAGCACTACACCACTGCCAACACCACTCCCACAGCGCTACAACACTGCCCACACCACTCCCACAGCGCTACACCACAACACACACCACTCCCACAGCGCTAAACCACTGCACACACCACACCAACAGCGCTACACCACTGCCCACACCACTCCCACAGCACTACACCTCTGCCCACACCACTCCCACAGCGATACACCACAAACAACACCACTCCCACAGCGCTAAACCACTGCCCACACCACACCTACAGCGCTACACCACTACCCACAACACTCCCACGGCACTACACCACTACCCACACCACTCCCACAGCGCTACACAACTGCCCAAATCACTCCCACAGCGCTACACCACTACCCACACCACTCCCACAGCGCTACACAACTGCCCAAATCACTCCCACAGCACTACACCACTGCCTACAACACTCCCACAGCGTTACACCACTGCCCACTCCACTGTCACAGAGCTAGACCACTGCCCTCACCACTCCCTCAGAGCTACACCACAACCCACACCACTCCCACAGCGCTACACCACAACCCACACCACACCCGCAGCTCTACTCCACTACCCACCCCACCCGCACAGCACTACAGCACTGCCCACACTACCCCCCAGCGCTACACCACTGCCCACACAACTCCCACAGCACTACACCACAACCCACACCACTCCCACAGCGCTACACCACTGCCCAGACCACTCCACAGCGCTACACCACTGCGCTCACCACTCCCACAGCACTACAGCACTGCCCACACCACTCACACAGCACTACACCACAACCCACACCACTCCCACAGCACTACACCACTGCCCACACAACTCCCACAGCACTACACCACAACCCACACCACTCCCACAGCGCTACACCACTGCCCACGCCACAACCACAGCGCTACACCACTGCCCACACCACTCCCATAGCGCTACACCACTGCCCACACCACTCCCACAGCGCTACAGCACTGCCCACACCACTCCCATAGCGCGACACCACTGCCCACACCACTACCACAGCGCTACACCACTGCCCACACCACTCCCACAGCGCTACACCACTGCCCACACCACTCCCACAGCGCTACACCACTGCCCACACCACTTTCACAGCGCTACACCACAGCCAACATCACTCCCACAGTGCTACACCACTGCCCACACCACTTTCACAGCGCTACACCACTGCCCACACCACTCCTACAGCGCTACACTAATGCCCACAACACTAAACCACTGCCCACAACACCCCCGCTGCGCCACACCACTGCCCACACCACTCCCATAGCGCTACACCACTGCCCACACCACTCAAACAGCGCTACAGCAATGCCCACACCACTACCTCAGCGCTACACCACTGCCCACACCACACCCACAGCGCTATACCACAACCCACACCACTCCCGCAGCACTACACCACTGCCAGCACCACTCCCACAGCGCTACACCACTGCCCACACCACTCCCACAGCACTACACCTCAACCCACACCACTCCCACAGCGCTACACCACTGCTAACACCACTCTCACAGCGCTACAACACTACCCACACCACACCAACAGCCCTACACCACTGCCCACACCATTGCCACAGCGCTACACCACTGCACACACCACTCCCAAAGCGCTACACCACTGCCCACACCACTCCCACAGCGTTACACCACTGCCCGCACCACTCCCACAGCACTACACCACTTCCCACAGCCCTCCCACTGCTCCACACCACAGCCCACACCACTCCCACAGCGCTTCACCACTGCCCACACACTTCCCACAGCTCCACACCACAGCCCACACCGCTCCCACAGCGCTACACCACTGCGCACACCACTCCCACAGTGCTACACCACTGCCCACACCACTCCCGTAGCACTACACCACTGCGCACACCACTCACCCTGCGCTACACGACAAACCACACCTCTCCCACAGCGCTACACCAATGCCCACACCACTCCCGCAGCGTTAACCCAATTCCCACACCACACCCACTGTGCTACACTAATGCCCACACCACTCACGAGGCAGTGCACCACTGCTCACAACACTCCCACAGCGCCACACCACTGCTCACACCACTCCCACAGCGCTACACCACTGCCCAAACCACACCCACAGCACTACACCACTGCCCACAGCACTCCCGCAGCTCTACACCACTCCAGCATCACTCCCACAGCACTACACCACTGTCCACACCACTCCCACAGCTCTACACCACTGCCAACACCAGTCCCACAGCACTACACAACTGCCCACACCACTCCCATAGCGCTACATCACTGCCCACACCACTCCCACAGCGCTACACCAATGGCCACACCACACCCACAGCAGTACATCTCAACCCACACCACTCCCACAGCGCTACACCACTGCCCACACCACTCCCACAGCGCTACACCACTGCTCACACCACTCCCACAGCGCCACACCACTGCTCACACCACTCCCACATCGCTACACCACTGCCCAAACCACACCCACAGCACTACACCACTGCCCACAGCACTCCCGCAGCTCTACACCACTCCAGCACCACTCCCACAGCACTACACCACTGTCCACACCACTCCCACAGCTCTACACCACTGCCAACACCAGTCCCACAGCACTACACAACTGCCCACACCACTCCCATAGCGCTACAACACTGCCCACACCACTCCCACAGAGCTACACCAATGGCCACACCACTCCCACAGCAGTACACCTCAACCCACACCACTCCCACAGCGCTACACCACTGCCCACACCACTCCCACAGCGCTAAAACACTACCCACACCAACAGCTCTACACCACTGCCCAATCCACTGCCACAGCGCTACACCACTGCACACACCACTCCCAAAGCGCTACAACACTGCCCATACCATTCCCAGAGCACTACACCACTGCCCACACCAATCCCACAGCGCTACACCACTGCCCACACCACTCCCACAGCGGTACACCACTGCCCACACCACTCCCACAGCGGTACACCACTGCCCACACCACTCCAACAGCGCTACACCACTGCCCACACCACTCGCAGAGCGCTACACCACTGCTCACACCACTCCCACAGTGCTACACCACTGCCCACACCACTCCCACAGCGCTACACCACTGTCCAGTCCACTCCCACAGCGCTACACCACTGCGCACACCACTCACCCTGCGCTACACCACAAACCACACCTCTCCCACAGCGTTACACCAATGCCCACACCACTCCCGCAGCGTTAACCCAATTCCCACACCACACCCACTGCGCTACACTACTGCCCACACCACTCACGCAGCAGTGCACCATTGCTCACACCACTCCCACAGCGCTACACCACTGCCCACACCACACCCTCAGCACTACACCACTGCCCACAGCACTCCCGCAGCTCTACGCCACTCCAGCACCACTCCCACAGCACTACACCACTGCCCACACCATCCCACAGCTCTACAACACTGCCCACACCACTCCCACAGCGCTACACCAATGGCCACACCACTCCCACATCGCTACACCACTGCCCACACCACTCCCACAGCGATACAACACTACCCACACCACACCCACAGCCCTACACCACTGCACAATCCACTGCCACAGCGCTACACCACTGCACACACCACTCCCAAAGCGCTACACCACTGCCCACACCACTCCCAGAGCACTACACCACTGCCCACACCCCTCCCACTGCTCCACACCACAGCCAACACCACTCCCACAGCGCTACCCCACTGCCCACACCCCTCCCACAGCGCAACACCACTGCCCACTCCACTCCCACAGCGCTACACCACTGCGCATACCACTCCCACAGTGCTACACCACTGCCCACACCACTCCCACAGCACAAAACCACTGCCCACACCACTCCTGCAGCACTACACCACTGCGCACACCACTCACACTGCGCTACACCACAACCCACACCTCTCGCACAGCGCAACACCAATGCCCACACCACTCCCGCAGCGTTAAGACAATTTCCACACCACTCCCACAGCACTACACCAAAACCCACACCACTTCAACAGCGATACACCACTGCCCACACCACTGCCCACACCACTCCCACTGCGCTACACTAATGCCCACACCACTCACGCAGCAGTGCACCACTGCCCACACCACTCCCACAGCACTACACCACAACCCACACCACTCCCAAAGCGCTACACCACTTCCCACACCACTGCCCACACCTCTCCCTCAGCGCTACACCACTGCCCACACCACACCCACAGCACTAAACCAATGCTCACACCACACCCACAGCACTACACCACTGCCAACACCACTCCCACAGCACTACACCACAGCCCACACCACTCCCACAGCTCTACACCACTGCCAACACCACTCCCACAGCGCTACACCACTGACCACACCGCTCCCACAGCGCTACACCAATGGCCACACCACTCCCACAGCACTACACCTCAACCCACACCATTCCCACAGTGCTAGACCACTGCCCACACCACACCCGCAGCACTACACCATTGCCCACACCACTCCCAAAGTGCTACACCACTGCCCACACCACTCCCACAGCGCTACACCACTGCCCACACCACTCCCACAGCGCTACACCACTGCCCACACCACACCCGCAGCACTACACCACTGCCCACACGACTCCCACAGCACTACACCACTGCCAACACCACTTCCACAGCGTTACACCAATGCCCACACCACTCCCGCAGCGTTAACCCAATGCCCACACCACTCCCGCAGCGCAACACCACTCCCCACACCACTACCGCAGCGTATCCCAATGCCCACAGCACTCCCACAGCACTGCCCACACCACTCCCGCAGCACTACACCACATCCCACACCACTCGCACAGCGCTACACCACTGCCCACACCACACCCACAGCACTAAACCAATGCCCACACCACACCCACAGCACTACACCACTGCCCACACCACAAACCACACCACTCCCACAGCGCTACACCACTGCCCACTCCACACCCACAGAGTTACACCACTGCCCACGCCACTCCCACAGCGCTACACCACTGCCCACAACACTCCCACAGCGCTACACCACTGCCCACAACACTCCCACAGCGCTACACCACTGCCAACACCACTCCCACTGCGCTACACCAATGCCCACAACACACCCACAGCGCTACACCACAACCCACACCACTCCCACAGCCTTACACCACTGACCACACCACTCCCACAGCGCTACACCAATGCTCACACAACACCCACAGCGCTACACCACTGCCCACACCACTCCCACAGGGCTACACCACTGCCCACACCACTCCCACAGAGCTACACCAAAGCCCACATCAATCCCACAGCGCTACACCACTGCGCACACCACTCCCACAGCGCTACACTACTGCCCACACCATACCCACAGCGCTACAGCACTGCCCACAACGCTCCCACAGCGCTACACCAATGGCCACACCACTCCCACAGCAGAACACCTCAACCGACACCACTCCCACAGCGCTACACCACTGCCCACACCACACCCACAGCCCTCCACCACTGCCCAATCCACTGCCACAGCGCTACACCACTGAACACACCACTCCCAAAGCGCTACACCACTGCCCACACCACTCCAACAGCGCAACACCACTGCCCACTCCACTCCCACAGCGCTACACCAATGCCCACATCACTCCCGCAGCGTTAAGCCAATTTCCACACTACTCCCACAGCACTACACCAAAACCCACACCACTTCAACAGCGATACACTAATGCCCACACCACTCACGCAGCAGTGCACCACTGCCCACACCACTCCCAAAGCGCTACACCACTTCCCACACCACTGCCCACACCTCTCCCACAGCGCTACACCACTGCCCACACCACACCCACAGCGCTACACCACTTCCCACACCACTGCCCACACCTCTCCCACAGCGCTACACCACTGACCACACCACTCCCACAGCACTACACCACAACCCACACCACCCCCAGAGCGCTACACCACTTCCCACACCACTTCCCACACCACACCCACAGCACTAAACCACTGCCCACACCACTCCCACAGCACTACACCACAGCCCACACCACTCCCACAGCTCTGCAGTACTGCCCACACCACTCCCACAGCGCTACACCACTGCCCACACCGCTCCCAGAGCGCTACACCAATGGCCGCATCCCCTCCCACAGCACTACACCACAACCCACACCATTCCCACAGTGCTAGACCACTGCCTAGACCTCTCCCACAGCACTACACCACTGCCCACACCACTCCCAAAGTGCTACACCACTGCCCACACCACTCCCACAGCGCTACGCCACTGTCCACACCCCTCCCACAGCTCCACACCACAGCCCACAACCCTCCTACAGCGCTACACCACTCCCACAGCACTACACCACTGCCCACACCACTCCCACAGCGCTACACCACTGCCCACACCACACCCGCAGCACTACACCACTGCCCACACGACTCCCACAGCACTACACCACTGCCCACACCACTCCCACAGCGCTACACCACTGCCCACACCACACCCGCAGCACTACACCACTGCCCACACCACTCCCCCAGCACTACACCACTGCCCACACCACTCCCACAGCACTACACCACTGCCCACACCACTCCCACAGCACTACACCACTGCCCACACCACTCCCACAGCGCTACACCACTGCACACCCCACTCCCTCAGCGCTACACCACAAGCCACATCAATCCCACAGCGCTACACCACTGCTCACACCACACCCACAGCGCAACACCAATGGCCACACCACTCACACAGTACTCCACCACAACCCACACCACTCCCAAAGTGCTAGACCACTGCCCAGACCCCTCCCAAAGCGCTGCACCACTGCCCACACCACTCCCACAGCGCTACACCACTGCACACACCACTCCCACAGCGCTACACCACTGACCACACCACTCCCGCAGAACTACACCACTGCCCACACCACTCCCACAGCATTACACCACTGCCCACACCTCTCCCACAGCAGAAAACCACTGCCCACACCAGTTCCACAGCGTTACACCAATGCCCACACCACTCCCGCAGCGTTTCCCCAATGCCCACACTACTCCCGCAGCGCTACACCAATGCCCACACCACTACCGCAGCGTAACCCAATGCCCACAGCACTCCCACAGCGCTACACCACTGCCCACAGCACTGCCCACACCAGTCCCACAGCATTACACCACTGCCCACACCACTGCCCACACCACTCCCTCAGCACTACACCACATCCCACACCACTCCCACAGCGCTACACCACAATCCACACCCCTCCCACAGCGCTACACCACTGCCCACACCACTCCCACAGCGCAACACCAAATCCCACACCACTCCCACAGTGCTACACCACTGCCCACACCACTCCCACAGTGCTACACCACTGCCAGCACCACTCCCACAGCGTTACACCACTGCCCTCACCACTCCCACAGTGCTACACCACTGCCCACACCACTCCCACAGCGCTACCCCAAAGCCCACAACACTCCCACAGCGTTACACCACTGCCGACACCACTCCCGCAGCGCTACACCACTGCCCACACCACACCCACAGTGCTACACCACTGCCCACACCACTCCCGCAGCGCTACACCAGTGCCCACACCACACCCACAGCTCTAAACCACTGCCGACACCACACCCACAGCACTACACCACTGCCCACACCACACCAAGAGCACTAAACCACTGCCCACACCACACCCAAAGCGATACACTAATGCCCACAACACTCCCACAGCGCTACACTACTGCCCACACCACACCCACAGCTCTACACCACTGCCCACAACACTCCCACAGCGCTACACCACTGCCCACACCACTCCCACAGCACAAAACCACAATCCACACCACTCCCACAGCACTACCCCACGGGCCACTCAACTCCCACAGCTCTACACCACAGCCGACACGTCTCCCACAGCGCTACACAACTGCCCACACCACACCCACAGCACTACACCACTGCCCACACAACTCCCGCAGCACTGAGGATGTGCTGCACTATTAGAGGGTATGTAATTGAGGGTGAACTGCACTATCGGTTGGTCAGTAATTGAGGGTGTGCTGCACTATTGGAGTGTCAGTAATTGAGGGTGTGCAGCACTATTGGAGTGTCAGTAATTGAGGGTGTGCAGCACTATTGGAGTGCCAGTAATTGAGGGTGTGCTGCACTATTGGTGTGTCAGTAATTGAGGGTGTGCTGCACTATTGGAGTGTCAGTAATTGAGTGTGTGCTGCACAATTGGAGGGTATGTAATTGAGGGTGTCCTGCGCTATTGGAGAGTCAGTAATTGAGGGTTTGCTGCACTATTGGAGTGTCAGTAATTGAGGGTGTGCTGAACTATTGGAGAGTCAGTAATTGAGGGTTTGCAGCACTATTGTAGGTTCAGTAATTGAGGGTGTGCTGCACTATTGGAGTGTCAGTAATTGAGGGTATGCTGCACTATTGGAGTGTCAGTAATTGAGGGTTTGCAGCACTATTGTAGGTTCAGTAATTGAGGGTGTGCTGCACTATTGGAGTGTCAGTAATTGAGGGTCTGCAGCACTATTGGAGTGTCAGTAATTGAGGGTGTGCTGCACTATTGGAGTGTCAGTAATTGAGGGTGTGCTGCTCTATTGGAGTGTCAGTAATTGAGGGTGTGCTGCACTATTGGAGTGTCAGTAATTGAGGGTCTGCTGCACTATTGTAGGTTCAGTAATTGAGGGTGTGCTGCACTATTGGAGTGTCAGTAATTGAGGGTGTGCTGCACTATTGGAGTGTCAGTAATTGTGGGTGTCCTGCACTATTGGAGTGTCAGTAATTGAGGGTGTGCTGCACTATTGGAGTGTCAGGATTGAGGGTGTGCTGCACTATTGGAGTGTCAGTAATTGAGGGTGTGCTGCACTATTGGAGGGTCAGTAATTGAGGGTGTGCTGCACTATTGGAGGTTCAGTAATTGAGGGTGTGCTGCACTATTGGAGGGTCAGTAATTGAGGGTGTGCTGCACTATTGCAGTATCAGTAATTGAGGGTGTGCTGCACTATTGGAGGGTCAGTAATTGAGGGTGTGCTGCACTATTGGAGTGTCAGTAATTGAGGGTGCGCTGCATTATTTCAGTGTCAGTAATTGAGTGTGTGCTGCACTATTGGAGAGTCAGTAATTGAGGGTGTGCTGCACTATTGGAGTGTCAGTAATTGAGGGTGTGCTACACTATTGGAGAGTCAGTAATTGAGGGTGTGCTGCACTATTGGAGTGTCAGTAATTGAGGGTGTGCTGCACTATTGGAGGGTCAGTAATTGAGGGTGTGCTACACTATTGGAGAGTCAGTAATTGAGGGTGTGCTGCACTATTGGAGTGTCAGTAATTGAGGGTGTGCTGCACTATTGGAGTGTCAGTAATTGAGGGTGTGCTGCACTATTGGTGTGTCAGTAATTGAGGGTGTGCTGCACTATTGGAGTGTTAAAGGGACACTGAGTGAGATCACGGTGAGATTAAAGGGACAGGGAGTGAGATCAATGGGACGTTAAAGGGACAGAGAGTGAGATCACGGGGAGGTTAAATGGACAGAGAGTGAGATCACCGGGAGGTTAAAGGGACAGAGAGTGAGATCAGGGGAGGTTATAGGGACAGATAGTGAGATCATGGGGAGGTTAAACGGACAGTGAGTGAGATCACAGCGAGGTTAAGGGGACTGAGAGTGAGATCACGGGGAGGTTAAAGGGACAGAGAATGAGATCACGAGGAGGTTAAGGGGGCAGAGAGTGAGATCACCGGGAGGTTAAAGGGACAGAGAGTCAGATCAGGGGAGGTTATAGGTACAGATAGTGAGTTCACGGGGAGGTTAAAGGGACAGAGAGTGAGATCACAGCAAGGTTAAGGGGACTGAGAGTGAGATCACGGGGAGGTTAATGGGACAGAGAGTGAGATCACGGGGAGGTTAAAGGGACAGAGGCTGACATCACGGGGAGGTTAAAGGGACAGAGAGTTTGAACAGAGACAGTGAAAGGGACAGAGACTGAGATCAGGGACGGTTAAAGGGACAGAAATTGAGATCGGGCATAGTTAAAAGGACAGAGAGTGAGATCAGGGACATTGAATGGGACAGAGAGTGAGATCATGGGGAGGTTAAAGGGACAGAGAGTGAGATCACGGGGAGGTTAAGGGGACAGAGAGTGAGATCACGGGGAAGTTAAAGGGACAGAGAGTGAGATGACGGGGAGGTTAAAGGGACAGAGAGAGAGATCACGGGTGAGTTAAAGGGACAGAGTGTGAGATCACGGGAGGTTAAAGGGACAGAGAGTGAGATCACGGGGAGGTTAAAGGGACAGAGATTGAGATCAGGGACAGTCAAAAGGTCAGAAAGTGAGAACAGGGACTGTTAAAGGGACAGAGATTGAGATCACGGGGAGGTTAAAGGGCCAGAGATTGAGAACATGGGGAGGTTAAAGAGACAGAGAGTGTGATCACGGGGCGGTTAAAGGGCCAGAGAGTTAGATGACGGGGAGGTTAAAAGGACAGAGAATGAGATCACTGGGAGGTTAAAGGGACAGAGGGAGAGATCACGGCGAGTTTAAAAGGACAGAGACTGTGATCATGGGGAGGTTAAAGGGACAGGGAATAAGATCACGGGGAGGTTAAAGGGACAGAGAGTGAGATCACGGGGAGTTTAAAGTGACAGAGAGTGAGATCACGGGGAGGTTAAAGGGACAGAGAGTGAGATCACGGGGAGGTTAAAGGGACAGAGAGAGAGATCACGGGGAGGTATTGAGGTTGTTGTTGAAATTGTTCACGTTTTACAATGTTGAGGTTGTTGTTGAATTTGTTGGTGTCATCAAATGTTTTTTTGAACTTTTTGTCTTCTTTTATAAGTTGAGGTTGTTGTTCAGTTTGTTGGTGTTTTTCAATGTTGAGGTTGTTGTTGAATTTGTTGGTGTCATCAATGTTTTTAAAAAAAACTTTTTTGTACTTATAAAAGTTGAGGTTGTTGTTAAATTTGTTAGTGTTTTTCAATGTTGAGGTTGTAGTTGAATTTGTTGGTGTTGTTAATGTTTATTTAGCTGAACTTTTTCGTGGTTTCAAAAGTTGAGGTTGTTGCTGAATTTGCTATTGTTTTTCAATGTTGATGCTGTTGTTGAATTTGTTGGTGATTTTTAGTGTTGTGGTTGCTGAATTTGTCGGCGATGTTTAATGTTGAGGTTGTTGTTGAATTGGATAGTGTCATCAATGTTTATTTTGTTGAACTTGTTTGTATTTTTATAAGTTGTGGTTGTTGTTGAATTTGTTGGTGTTTTTCAATGTTGGGGTTTTCGTAAATTTTTTGGTGTTTTTCCATGCTGAGATTCTTGTTGAATTTGTTGCTGATTTTCAATATTGAGGTTGTTCTTGAATTTGTTGGTGTTATCAATATTCTTTTTTGAACATTTTTGTACTTTTAAAAGTTGAGATTGTTGATGAATTTGATGCTTTTTTTCAAAGTTGAGTTTGTTGTTGAATTTTTTCAATGTTGAGGTTGTTGTTCAATTTGTTGGTGTTTTTCAATGTTGAGGTTGTTGTTGAATTTGTTGGTTTTATCAAATGTTTTTTTGAACTTTTTCTCTTTTATGAGTTGAGGTTGTTGTTGAATTTGTTGGTGTTTTTCAATGTTGAGGTTGTTGTTGAATTTGTTGGTGTTTTTCAATGTTGAGGTTGTTGTTGAATTTGTTGGTGTTTTTCAATGTTGAGGTTGTTGTTGAATTTGTTGGTGTTTTTCAATGTTGAGGTTGTTGTTGAATTTGTTGGTGTTATCAATGTTTTTTCGAACTTTTTCTCTTCTTTTAAAAGTTGTGGTTGTTGTTAAATTTGTTGGCGTTGTTCAATGTACATTGAGTTTTGTAGGGAAACAGATTTCACTTTCAGCGGCCCTTGTGCATTTTGACATCTCAGCAATCTGAAATACCCTAGGGTTTCAAAATGCAGGCCTCAACATTTTGCATTGTTTTGTTTTCCACTAAAGTCAGGGAGTGAAGACCTTGAATTCCCTCTTGTGTTTTTAACACGTAGTATATGAATCGGATCTGTAAATGCTGTGCTTCAGCACTGGGACATTTGCATAAGCAGTCACATGTCATAGAATGGACTCCAAAATCGAGCCTGTGACAGTAATGTTAACATGTATAAACCGTAAACTCAATGTAGATTCATTATTGTCCAATGGGGACTTGAACAGCTGCATATAACAGTGGGAACTGTAGAAGGAACTGCTAGCCAGGATCTTCAAATTGCTTTCATTAACTGCACATTTCAATCACACCTTGTCTGGGCAGCAAAAGGTACTGGAACATTTAAGTGTAGGTTCTAAAAAAAAACTGTACTCAAATGCCTGAGTACTCTGCTTCCCTATTTACCTTTGGTTCCTGAACCACTGCAAAGCAAGATGTGGCCAAGGTCTTTTTAATGTGGGTTGTGCTTGGCATCTTTGTGGCTGTATGGAAATGAAGGACTGATGTCATGCCCATATTTCAAAGTTAAATACTCTCATACGTATAATTTAAGAAGCATTTGTTGAAGAATTGATTTTTGCAGCAATTGGTTCTGCTTCATTTCACTTGTAAGTGATATGAAGTTGGTCCCATGTATCTCCCAGCCTCCAACAAGACATGAAATTGCTCAAAGGACATTATGCGGGAATTCAAAATGCAGTTGGATGTTTGGTTGAAATGCTAGAAGGATGAGCTCAAGGGGCTGAGTGTTCTTTTCCTTCTGTTTTAAGCAAGTAAATGCACACTTAGCAATCCAGCTTAGAAGTACCTAGCCCAACAGTAGTTGGTTTACAATTTGACTCATTTGATATTTGCCAGGGGCACTACAGGGAAGAGAACATGTAGCTTCCACCAACCATGCTTCCAAGTTGTGACCATCCTCCCCACTAATCACAGTGCAACTAGTCTTATCTTAGACCTGCTTACAAATAATCCAAATTTGTGAGAGACCAGGTAAGTATAACTGGCATTAAAACTGCAATGACTAAACTATATAACCAATTTTGCACCGCATCGCTGGAAAATAAATCTGAAGGAACCACAATGTCCTGCCACTTTTTGAGGCACACTTGAAAAATAATCTATTTTATGTTACAGAGGTGAAGACTGGTGCTAAATATTGCGCAACTGACCAATGGAATAGCAAAATTAACACAGCTGAAAATCTTGTTGAATTTTGACTTCCTGTTGTGGCCTGAATGAGCCAGCAATTCCAGTTTTTCATTGTTCAAGCTATCGACACTCATATTGTAACATTTCCTTCCTAATATTGTTTTCAAGATGCTCAATAAAATAATGATCTCTGACTGTCTTAATCACGTAAATCCAAGGTAAGGAGGGTTCACTATGATTCCAATATGGATTCCAGAGGATCCCATTCACTTAGCAAAAGGATGACTGTGAAAGGCGGGAGGAGAAAAAGGGTGGTGGTCTGAACTCTGAACACCAATCTGAAGGTATTGAGACAATGGGTGGGAACACTGCTTTAGCCCCACTGCTATAACTTCACCAGAAGTACGACATAAACAGAGTTCCCACTGCACTGTCACCAAGTAGCGGTGGCAGAACAGGAGTAACTGAGGGAATTCTTGTCCACTGGCCCCAATGTGGAATCAGAAGATTTGCATCCCAGAGGCCTCACGATTAAAGCTCTCCTTTTGTGTGACTGAAAATGAGGGTGGTGATGGAGCTTTTTGTGGTCTTCTGCATGCAGAGCAGGAAACAATTATTTTTTTTAAACCAGAAATGCACCCATCTTGCTTCCAATATCAAGTTAATTACCTCTGTTATAGATAACATTGAATACCATATATACTTCACACATGTAAAGTTTAAATATAACCACTCTATTCTGCAGCACATTTTCTGCATTAGGTGTGTGGTCATACTTGTAAAAGTGATTTAGATAGAGTCTGTACAAATATTTAATGGGTACAAATCCTTCTAAATGTCAACTGTGAAAGGTTTCGCAATAAGGGATTGTGAAGAAGTTTGTGGTACTGACAGGATCTCATTGCTGAACTCAGTTATCTGGAAAAGCACACAGTCTAATTCCTTTCAGAGAAGACTTTGAAAACAGACTGCTGCTTCAACATCATCTCTTATCAGTTCAAAACATGTAGTCTCAGTTGGTGAGCAATGTTCTGTCTGTTAGCTGTTGCGAGATATATTTAAATCAAATTGTATACAAAAATGTTAGCTTTCAGGTTTATAGTATGTAGCCTTCCAGTCCTTGAATTTAAACTTCAAGTTGGAGCGGTGCTTATCCTCGGTTGCTATCAATATGGATCATCTGGAACAAAGCTTGAGCTGCAGTGGGCACCTAAGGCTTGTGCTTGTCAAAGTAACCCTGTCCATTTTGGCAAGTACATTTTGTGAATGAAACCAGCTTAAGCCAGGCAGTTAGAAAATTAACTTTGCCTTTTCAACACATTACAAAAAGGTTCAATAGCTGGAATAAAACAATTTACATTTCAAAATAAATTTAGCTCAGCAAGTTTATTTGGGTGAGTAAGTGACCTACATAAACCAAGGAAGTCCCAGATAAAATGCCTCACCGATCTTGGCTGAGACAGCAGTAAGGGCGTCGCAAATGGCCTAAGTGCTATTGGATCAAAGAGGAAAATCAGCATGTGCTATCCAATAACTCCTGTTGCAAGTTCTCATGAGTGCTCAGGTGAAGACAGGGTCACATTCACATTCTTCCATGGTCAAGAAACCTGCCAACTCTGACACAAGTGGTTGCTGAAAACATTTTGTTACCTCCAAATGGGAACGACTAGTTAGGATCTGTGCAGAGTACAGCTAAGGAGCTGAGGGGGAGACAGAATAAATGGGTTTGTTTACTCTAACAATTTGGAAGGTATTTAAGTTGTCTGAACAGAGACTAACTTCAGTAACATCAAATGAGAGATCACACAAAGAGTACACCCATCAGTTGCATTCCAACTAACCACAGAGCCAGAAGCCAGTCAAAAGTGCCAGCACCACAAGTTCACAAACCATGCAATGAAATTCAACCCAACTGCAAATAACCAATGATACTAGGAGTAACTATATTCAGGAATTTGTGTTTATTTCTCTCAATTTAATGAAGGCAATGAAACAACTGCAGTTTCAAAGCTATACAAAAATAGTGCAACGTGAGCAAATATAAACTTTTAAAATCTGATGTTGGAATAATAGAAAAGAAAAGCAAGTTGGAAATAAGAATTGATCGCAATCTTCCATTTTACAATTACTGGTAATGAATGCCATCACACAAGAGTATTCAAAAGGCTGAGGTAGTGCAGCACTAACAGCTAATGCCAACACAACAGAATAGCCAGCCTATATAATACTACTTAAGAATTAATCAGTAATTTCAAGGCTCTAAGATAATCCTTCGGGTACTGTTGATTACAACACCAGCTATGTGCTTTATGTGATCTGATCCATTCGATTTAATTACAACCTTGAAATCACTCCCGGGCATCCATTACTGATTTACGTTCCTAAATTCCATAAACCATTATCAACCTTGACTCATTGGATAGATAGAAAGACAGTGCAAATGCTACCAAGCTCAGAATGGTAATGGGCAATCAGGCAACTAGGGAGGGTCTGTGAACATTCCAATCCTTAAAAATAGTACAACGTATCACAAGTACGAGAGACAATTTGAAGTACTTGCAATTGTTTTCAGCCAAAAGTGCCTCCTCCCAAGGTTGTCGACATCAAAAGTGCCAGCATTCTAGTCAATTTGCTTCTGCATGCTGTGAGGGAATCTGTGTTTTTAAATTTAATTTGTAGGACTTTGAGGCAGACCATTGCTAAAACAGAAACTGTATTGAAAAGGGAACAGAAAGGGAAACAGAACAGTTGGTAAACATAGAAAGGAATCTGACCCTCCCAGTTTCTAAGGAATGCTATGACCAGGTTAACAGGGTGAATGGACTCCTCTCTTTGTCCCACTCCTGAGTTGGTTGTAGCAGTTTGAATTTAAAAAGGGAGCTGATATTGCATATATATATATATACACTTATGTGTGTGTGTAAATACATATATGTGTGTGTAAATACATATATATGTAAATATGTATATATATGTAAATGTAAATAAATGTAAAATTGATGCAGAAATTTTTAAAAAGCTTAAAATGAACAAATATGTTCAACTACCTACTAATGCAAAAAAAATACATACAGAATCCCGCCCAAGCATGCACAAAAAAGTAAAATTGCAGTGTATCAGCTAATAAAAACGTGGCCAAGTAACAAGTCAGAAAAAAAAATTATTCACAGAATAACCAGATGCTTGTTCACAGCTGCAGAGACCCAGTTCACAGTAGCTGCTGGTTCTTGGAGGTTTCTCACTGGAGACAGCAGTGTTGATTCAAAATTCTTTTATAAGAACTCTCGGTTTACAGCAATGGGCTTTCAAACCACAGACAGTTCAGCTTTGATGAGAGGGGTTGCAGAAGAATGAGAGATAGGGTAAGGCTGTTGCCCCTGGGGAAGTCGCTCTCCAACTATCCAAAAATCCAGTATCGTTTTTACACCCAAGAACGGGATCACATGACCTCTCTCTGAAAGCTCCATAGAACTTGTATCACTTTAAAAGCAGCTCGTGACCCTCACAAATGCAACACAGTAGCTGCTGTAAGTCAGTGGCCTTTGCTCAGGAAGAGTATTATTTTCAAAAAAAAAGGTTCAATACATATGTATGTCCAGCTGATGACATTATAAAATTAATATTTTCTATAATACATCTTCATAACAGGAAACAAAAACAAACTAAGGTTTGGAAACCAAAACTTCTGGGCAAACTGACCCTGTTTAAAAGATATAAAAAGTCCAACCTGAGCAGTAGCAGTTGGTGAGTCCACTGGTGCAGTACAAGCAAGCTGATGGAGACCAGAACATTGAAGACGACCGAAGCTGGATCGAGAAGCTGAGAATAAGCAAAGATATAGTTGCTGCAGCAGTTTCTGTCACCATAGGCTTTTACAATTCATCTTACACCTTTGTTGTGTATGGTCAGTGTGGGTTTTGGTTTCTTTTAAAATGCTGCCGCCCATCATATCTTGCAGTCTTGAGGAAGGGTTTAAATCTGAAATGTCAAGTGATTCGTGTTTTCTGGACAGGTGTTGGTTGACCTGTTGAATGTGCCGTGTTTCCCTTTTTGTTTCTTGTCCTCTAACTACCGACTCTATCCTCTCCCTGGCAACAGTCTGAGATTAAGTCAGTCTGATCGCAACCTCGATGTCACATTCAACCCCATGATGAACTTCTAACTTCTAACCTCATGTTGACGCAATCACCGAGAACCCCTATTTCCACCTTCGTAACAATGCCCAACTTCACCAGTCTCAACTCGTCTGCTGCTGAAACCCTTATTCATTCATTACTCTAGACTCAACTTTCATGGCCGGTCTCCCACATTCAACCCTTTGTAAGCTTGAAGTCATTCAAAACTCTGTTGCCTGAGTCTTATCTGCTGCCTGGGCCTTAACTCATACCAGGTCCCATTCCCCTATCGCCCCTGTGCTCGCTGACCTACACTGGCTTCCTGTCAAGCAATATCGCAATTTTAAAATTCTCATCCTTCTTTCCAAAGTCCTCCATGGCCTCACCTCTCCCTATCCTTGTAATTTCCTCCAACCTCACAGCTCTCCGAGACAAGTATTAGTCTGAGCTCAGTTAGTACCACTCCCACCTCTAAGTCGCAAGGTTCTAGGTTCAAGTCCAACTACAGTGCCCGAGCGCAAAAATCAAGGCTGACACTCAAGTGCAGTGCCCATGAAATGCTGCACTCAGAGGTGCTGCCTACTGGATGAAGCATTAAGCCAAATCTGCCCGTTTGGAGGATGCAAAAGATCCAATTACACTATTTTGAAGGAGAGCAGGGGAGATATTCCCGATGCAAAAGCAAAACACTGCAGAGGCTGGAAATCAAAAACTAAAACAGCTTTCCCCAATTTTCTGTATTCATTTCAGTTATCTGTGGTGTCCTGGACAATATTTAATCTCTCAAGTACGCTGCACATAAATTGGTCGCTGCGTTTTCTGCATTACTTCTGTGACATCAAAAATCCTTGCTGTAAAGTGCTTTGAGATGTTCGGTAGTTGTGAAAACTGCTACAAGTCTTTCTTTTATCTGCAGTCCTCTAATACTGGCCTCTTGCAAATCCCCAATTTTAATCGCTGCACCATTAATAGCCGCACCTCAGTCCTAAGCTTCGAAATTCCCTCCTTACACCTCTCTGCCACTCTACCTCACTTTCCTTCTTTAAGACACTCCTTAAAACCTAGCTGTCTGACCAAGATTTTGGTCATCTGACCTAATATCTCTTCATTTAGCTCAGTGTCACATTTGTTCTGTAATACTCACGTGTAGCGTCTCGGGGCGGTTTACTACTCTAAAGACACTAAATATAAATGAATTGTTTCTGGCAAGAAAAAGACCGATTTTCAAAACTGAACATGCACTTTCCTCTGAAGCCTTGCGAAATTAGTAGTGAGCCACCTTCTTGTCCTTGTGGCAACAGTGTTCTTGGATTTTGACTTGGCGACAATGACTTAGGTGTTTGAAATAAAAACAGAAAATGCTGGAAAAACTCAGCAGGTCTAGCAGCATCTGTGGAGAGGGAAACAGTTAACTTTTCGAGTCCATGTGACTCTTCTTCAGGGCTGAACAGAGGTAGAAACGTATGGGTTTTATACTGTTGAAGAGAGGGGTTGGAGCAGGTGGAGCAAAAAAGGTCAGGAATAGGTGGGAGCTCAGGAGAGATTTGACAAAGATGTCATGGACATAAGACAAAGGGAGTGGTAATGATAGTGTTAAAGACTAAGACAGGTGTTAATAGTGGCATGAAGGTCAAATAGCAGAATGTGTTAATAGCAGAACTTTCTTTGAAAGCAAAACATAAGAACAAGTTACACACTGGCCCTATGGGCGGAGGGTGATGGGAAAAAAAGACCAAAATGGAGGAGAGAGTTCACAGTCTGAAATTGTTGAACACAACGTTAAGTCCAGAAGGCTGTGAAGTGCCTAATGAGGTGCTGTTCCTCCAGTTTGCATTGGGCTTCACTAGAACATTGCAGCAGGCCAAGGACAGAAATGTGGGCATGACAGCAAGATGGTGAACTGAAGTGGCAAGCGACAGGAAGGTCGCGGTCACGCTTGCAGACTGAGTGAAGGTGTTCAGCAAAGCAGTCACCCAATCTGCGTTTAGTCGTCCCAGTGTAGAGGAGACCGTACTGTGAACAGCGAATGTAGTAGACTAAATTGAAAGAAGTGCAAGTGAATCGCTGCCTCACCTGCAAGGTGTGTTTGGGGCCTTGGATGGTGAGGCGGGAGGAGATAAAGGGGCAGGTGTTACACCTGCTGCGGTTGCATGGGAAGGTGCCATAGGAAAGGGACATGCATTTTGCTCTGATAATCAGAACTGAAGTTACAAGTGACAACAATTAGTTTGACTGAAAATGGCTTCCTTGTGATACCACTGGATTTTGTTTAGTCAATATTCGATTAAATCAGAGTATGAATGCAGCTAACACTTAAGACTTTGTCACTATCATTAATATACAACCATAATAAAGGTGCAAAAGAAAGAAAATAAGAATGGCATTGTTAAATATATTCTATTCACTTATACATGGTAAGATACGCATTGAAAAAATCCAATGGATGTTAAAAGTTCCACAACTTCTCAAATATCTGGAAGATTTTTGGTGCTCTGTTTGATAAACCTTACTCCGATTTAGGTTTCAAAGAAAGCAGATTAATCTGCATTCTTGTGGGATGGGAGAATGAATATATAATCATATTTATTCAGCAGAGATGTCAGCGTTAATATATTCAAATTGGTATTCTCGCCAAAGGTGAACTACGCACTTTTCTTTTTGCCTTTGCTCGGATCAGGTTGAAAACTAACTATTTTCAAAATCTCCACTTTAATTATAAAATTGGTGGTATACAAACTTTTAGACCTTCACAAATGGTTAACTTTCCATTGTCAGTTAGTTTTCTACATTATTACAAATTGCTCCTCTATGAAGTGCCTTGAGATATCTTTCTACATTCAAGGCACTGCACTTAATACAGCTTCTTATTGTAGTCATAAAAATAATGAATGGTTAAACATCTAATGAGAGCTTATCATTTCAATTATGAAAAAGGCATCATAAATAAGAAAGCAGCAGAATGGAGAAAACATTAACCCATTCTGTTGTAGAGCAGTGTTCGAAAATTAACCATCAGTTAAAAGGAAACATTTTATCGCCCACAAACCAACATGCAATAGATGCACTGAGACAAATTCTCAGCAGTTCAGATGCGAGCATCAGTTCTCAGTCTTCTTCTGTGTTTGACCCATTACAATCTTTGGACAAGTAAGTGCCTTGGTGCAAGCAATAATCTATGCTTCAATAAACTGCATTGCAATATGCGGGAGTGCTTAGCTTTTTTTGTAAACTTGAACCAGCCATGCCACCATAATATTTTGTGTGGGGTGGAGAGAGACAGTTGGACACTATGCATATACCCTTGCCAACACTGCAGAGATTCTTCATTCTTCAGTCAACTGATGGACCGCTGCTCCTTAGGCATTCAAGTGTACTTTTAAAATGTGGCAAATTCACAGCGACATTATTTAACACTATTATTCCCAGAGACATTCTACAGAATCAGATTTCTTCTTAACTGAACACACAGAGGGCTCTGCAATAAACATCCTACAAACTCCTAACCTGCTGAAATGGAGAAAAGGAAAAAAGGGAAGAAGAAAAGCAATTCACTGAATGTGCAATTTATGCAGGCAATACCATTCCAAGGCTGGTTTTAATGGCCAAAGTCATTCACTGCTACTCACATACAAATACAAGATATAGAGAACATTATAATTTGTATCTTGATGTTGTTGAAAAACAACTCACCTCTCATTTTACCACTTATTGAACTAAAGAATATAAATAAAAACATAAGGCTGATTTATTGCCATCGCCACAAGAATGGCAGGAGGTGCCTTGTAAAAGGCAGCTGGAGCTTCTTATACAGATTTTCTTTTCTTAAGTCAAAACCTAGTTGCACAGGTACCTGGACGGCAGCAAAAACATATATTTATGCATGTCAAAATATAAATAATGTGAACCAGGAGTGATTTACCCACTCCAATGCTCTTCCTTCAATCTTATTCTTCTATTCAAGCAAGTCCCAGTTCACAATAACTATACTCTTAGTTCAACTGTTGTTACCCAGCCTGACGAGAGTCGCTTCTGGTCACACTTTCTTTTCTGAAGTGACGAAAAAAGTAAATCATTCTCATGCAAAGTATTGCCCAGTCTTTTCGTCATTCATTTACAGAATGTGGGCATTGCTGGCAAGGTTAGAATTTATTGCCTTGAAAAATCAGTAGTGAGCCACCTTCTTGAACTGCCGCAGTCCTTGTGGCGACAGTGTGTTCCCGGATAAAAGCAAAATACTCCAGATGCTGGAAATCTGAAACAAAAACAGAAAATGCTGGAAAAGCTCAGCAGGTCCGGCAGCATCTGTGGAGAGAGAAACAGAGTTAACGTTTTGAGTCCGTTTGACCCTTCTTCAGAGCTGAAGAGAAGTGGAAATGTGATTAAATTTATACTGTTTAAGGGGGGGTGGAACCGGTGAAGCTGGATAGAAGGCCAGAGATAGGTGGGGACAAAGGAGAGATTGACAAAGATGTCATGAATTAAAGGACAAAGGGAATGTTAATGGTGGTTATGACTAATAAAGGTGTTGATAATGGCGTAAAGGTAAGACTCGAAACGTTAACTCTGTTCATTTTCAACTCAGCATTTTCTGTTTTTGTTTCAGATTTCCAGCATCTGCAGTATTTTGCTTTTAACTTAGGTGTTTGGTTTAGTTAAGTTTCATGTCAATGGTGACCCTCCTCACCCCACCTCCCTTCCTTCCCAGGATGTTGATGGCTGGGGATTCAATGATAGAAATGCAGTTGATTATCAAGGAGAAATGGTTAGATTCTCTCTTGTTAGAGACAGCCATCGCCTGGCACTTGTGTGGCACAAATATTACTTGCCACATATCAGCCCGAGCCTGAATGTTACCTAGGTCTTGCTGCATGCGTGCACAAACTGCTTCGGTATCGGAGTTGTAGCAAATTGAATTGAACAGTGTGTAGTCTCAGTAGGTTAGGCGTTGGACACTTTCTTGAAGGACTCCTGCAGCAATGCCTTGGGGCTGAGATGATTGGCCTCCAACAACCACAATCATCTCCCTTGTGTAATGTAGTAAGCTAGCCAGTGGAGAGTTCTCTCTCCAATTCCCATCGACTTCAATTTTTCTTGAGCTCCTTGATGCCACATTTGGTTAAACGCTGCACTGATGTCAAAGGCAGTGAATCTTACCTCACTTCGGAATTTTTGTCGATGTTTGGACAAAGACTGTAAAGAGATCTGGAACCAAGTGGTCCTGGCAAAACGCAAGCTGATTATCAGTTACTGATGAGTAAATGCTGCTTGATAGCACTGTTAATGATACCTTCCACCACTTTTGCTGATGACTGAGAATGGACTGATGGGGCAGTAATTAGTCGGATTGAACTTATCCTGTTTGTTTTTTTTGCAGGGTCAACTTGATTGGGTGATTGTTCTAGCGAAAAGGGTAAATAGGGTTGTGAACAGGACTTTAAACTAGAAAGTTGGGGGGGGGAAGGGAAAGGTAAAACTCCAAGAAGTATGACTAATGGGAAACAAAACAGCAGGTTAGCGTGTAGGGGGGTGGATTCAACTTCATGGAAAATTATGAAAAAACTAAAAAGGAGAGCCCAGGAGAGGCTATTAAAGTCCCCAGAACACAAAATAGGACAGAGTGTTTGGAAAGGGCTAGGAATCTAACTTCAAGCACATCAGATGAAGGGACGACAATGAGAAAGGGGACGGGGGATACAAGACTGAAGGTGTTGTATCTGAATGCACGCAGTATACGAAATAAGGTAAATGAGCTTGTGATGCAATTGAAATTGGCAGGTATGATGTGGAGGGCATCACGGAGACATGGCTGCAAGGGGATCAGGACTGGGAACTAAATATCCAAGGATATACATCCTATCGAAAAGATAGGCAGGTTGGCAGAGGGGGTGGGGTTGCTTTGTCAGTAAGAAATGAAATTAAATCGATAGCAAGAAATGACGTAGGGCCAGATGATGTAGAATCTGTGTGGGTAGAGTTGAGGAACCGCAAAGGTAAAAGAAAACATAATGGGAGTTATGTACAGGCCTCCGAACAATAGTCAGGATGTGGGGCACAAGATACACCAGGAGATAGAAAAGGCGTGTAAGAAAGGCAAGGTTATAGTGATCATGGGGGATTTCAATATGCAGGTAGACTGGGAAAACCAGGTTGGTAGTGGATCCCAAGAAAAACAAGCAGGACCTCAAACGTAGTAATCTCTGGTGTCATGTGCAAGTGAGTACAGAAATAGGAGGATAAGGCAGGTGAATGCGTGGCTGGAAAGATAGTGCAAGAGGGAGGGATTTAGATTCCTGGGACACTGGGACTGGCTCTGGGGGAGGTGGCACCTGTACAAGCCGGCCTGGTTGCACTTGAATAGAGCTGGGACTGAGTTCCTTGCGGGGCATTCTGCTAGAGCTGTTGGGGGGAGTGCTTTAAATTAACTCAGCAGGGGTGTAGGAACCAGGAGAAAATATTAGAGTAATACCAAGGTGCACAACATACTAGGAAAGACAATTAGCACTAGGATAGTGAATAGGGAGTTAATAGGCAGAGTTGGAATAATGGAGGAAGTAATGAAGTCTAAATCAGGTTCTGCCGTCATCCTAAACCTTATGATGCAATTATCACCGTCTCCTAAATGTTCTCCCATTGACACTTGATCTCCTTGGCCCACTTCATTTCAAAGAATCATGTGTTGTATGTATGTGAAAGCACAGAGTATAGTAAATAAGATTGGTGAGTTACAGGAGCAGATTGCCATGCGGAATTATGTTGTGGCAATAACAGAGACCTGACTCAAGGAAGGGCAGGGCTGAGTGTTAAATATTCTGTGTACAAGGTGTTCAGGAAAAATAGGGCAGGAGGCTGTATTGGTTAAGGAGAGCATTGCAGTGCTGGAGAAAGAGGATGTCCCAGAGGGTTCAAGGACAGGCTCAATTTGGCTAGAGCCAAGGGACAAAAAGGGCGCAATTACGTGCTCGTGTAACCTATAGGCCACCAACTAGTGGAAAGGATATAGAGGAACAAATCTGCAGGGAAATTATAGCAAATATTATAGAATAGTTATAATAGGGGATTTTAATTATCCATATATAGACTGGGGTAATGGTAGTGTAAAGGGCAGAGAGAGGCAAGAGTTCCTAGCGAATGTTCAGGAGAATTTTCTACAGCAATATGTGTCCAGTACAACAAGAAAGGAGGCACTGCTAGGCCTGATTCTTGGAAATGAAGTGGGCCAAGGAGATCAAGTGTCAATGGGAGAACATTTAGGAGACAGTGATAATTGTATCATAAGGTTTAGGATGACGGCAGAAAAGGACAATGGGCAATCCAGAGTAAGAATAATTAACTGGGAGACAGCAGACTTCAATGGGACAAGAACAGAGCTGGCCAGGTAGATTGGAACCAAAGGTTGGTGGGAAAAGCTGTAGCTGAACAATGGGCTACCTTCAAAGAGGCAATGGAAGATCAAAAGACAGCTGCAAGCCTCCAACTGGCTCCACAGTGAAAGGAACCTCATTTTGAATTCATAAGGTGAAAATGCTTTGCCTGGTGTTTGGTTAAGTCTATAAGTTGCTGTTGCCTTAATGGAGATTAGTTTGGGAATTTAAAAGTTATGATAGTAGTAATTTGTAGCCATGTGTACATATATTTTAACCTGTGTAAATTAATAAAATGCTTCATTTAGTTTAATGTAAAACCTTGAACTAGTGGTCTGATTCCTGAGTTTAGAGTTGCATCTCAAACATAGCACTTAAAATTATTGATTGACAGTTGTTTAAAGTTTCCCTCTGAGATTTTTAAATAGCTCCGCTTTACCAACTGAATCGGTCATAACAATTGTTCGGGCACGGTAAAGGTATACTCCCTCAAAAGGGAAAGGTGGGCAAACAAATCCAGAGTTCTCTGGATGAAAAAGGAGATAGAAATTAAGATAAAGAAAAAAAAGTGTGCTTATGACAGATGTAAAGTAGGAAATACAATTGCGAACCAAGCTGAATATAGACGGTTGAGGAGAGGTGAAGAAGCAAATAAGAGAAGCGAAGAGGGATTGTGAGAAAAGACTACCAGCCAACATAAAGGGGAATCCCAAAGGCTTTGTAGGCACATAAATAGTAAAAGGGTGATAAAAGGAGATAAAAGGAGTAGGACCGATTAGGGACATAGAGGCAGGGGGCATGGAGGCAGGCCATGGTGACAGGGGAGGCAATCCTGTCACTAGAAGGGTTCAAAATTGATAAGGGCGGTGGGGGATAAACTGTCGGTGCTTAAAGTTGACAAGGCACCAGGACCAGATGAGAAGCATCCAAGGCTATTGAAGGAAGCGAGATTGGAAATTGCAGGGGCACTGGCCATAACCTTTCAGTCTTCCCTAGATTCAGGGGAGGTGCCAGAGGACTGAAAAATTGCAAACATTACACCCTTGTCCAAAATAGATTGTAAGGATAAGCCCAGCAATTACAGACCAGCCAGTTTAACGTTGGTAGTGGGGAAGCTTCTACAAACAATTATTCGGGATAGAATTAGGAGTCATATATGAAAAAATGTGGGTTGATTAGGAAGAGCCAGCATGGATTTCTTAAGGGAAAATTGTGTTTAACTAACTTGGAATGTTTTGAAGGAGAGGTGGCAGAGAGGGTTGGTGAGGGTAATGCTGTTGATCTGGTGTACATAGACTTCCAAAAGGCACTTGATACAGTGCCACACAACAGACTTGAGAGCAAAGTTGTAGCTCATGAATTAAAAGGGACAGTAGCAACATGGATACAAAATTGGCTGAGTGATAGGAAACAGCGAGTAATGGTAAATGTATATTTTTCAGGCTGGAGGAAGGTTTGTAGTGGAGTACCCCAGGGGTCGGTATTGGGACCCTTACTTTTGCTGATATATATTAATGATCTGGATCTTGGTGTGCCGGGGACAATTTCAAAGTTTGCAGATGATACAAAACTTGGACACACTGTAAACTGTGTAGAACTTCAAAAGGTCATAGACAAGTTGGTGGAATGGCCAGATAGGTACCAGATGAGGTTCAATGCAGAGAAGTGTGAGGTGATTCATTTTGGTAGGAAGAACATGGAGACACAATATAAAATAAGGGGTACAACTCTAAAGGGTGTGAAGTGCAGAGGGACCTGGGTGTATATGTGCATTAGTCATTAAAGGTGGCAGGGCAGCTGGTGACAGCAGTTAACAAAACATACAGTATCCATGGCTTAATTAATAGGGGGCATAGAGTACAAGAGCAAGGAGGTTATGCTTAACTTCTATAGGATACTAATTAGACCTCAGCTGGAGTACTGTGTACAGTTTTGGGTGCCATACTTTAGGAAGGATATGAAGACATTGGAGAGAGTGCAGAAGAGGTTTACAATACAGTTCCCGGGATGGGAAACTTCAGTTACGAAGATAGATTGGAGAAGTTGGGACAGTTCTTTTTGGAGAGGAGAAGGCTAAGAGGAGATTTTATAGAGGTGTTCAGAATCATGAGGGGACTAGACAGAGTAGATTGGGAGAAAATATTCCTGCTCGTAAAAGGACTGAGAATGGGAGGACAAAGATTTAAAAAGTGATTTGCAAAAGAAGCAAATGCGATGTAACAAAAAAACTTTTTTCACATAGCGAGTGGTTGGGGTCTGGAATGTACTGCCTGGAAGTATGTTGGAGGAAGGTTCAGTCGAAGCATTGAAGAGGGCATTAGATGATCATTTAAATAGAAACAATACGCAGAATTACAGGGAAAAGACAGGAGAATGACACTGGGTCATAATGCTCATTCGGAGAGCTAGTGTGGACACGATGGGCCAAATGGCCTCCTCTGCACAGTAACAATTCTGTAATTCTGTGAAAGCACCACAGCTGATCGAGAGTGGGATCCTTATGATGATGCCACAGCCAAGTGACCCATGAGTTCGATTAACTCTTTGCATTGGATGCTGAAGACAATGAATTTGACAGGTTTTAAAACACTTTCATTGTGGTTGGAAGTATATGTGTATAATTAGTTTATTCAATAAATCATGCCACATTAATTTAATATGAATTACCGGTTTGTGTTTTGTTCTCATATTTCAAAATGGCGACCACCCACTCTGGCAGTTCATCTGCTATACTCAGTATATAAGTAAACCACCATTTTTGGAATGATTTTTGGAGTCTTCTTAGATTGACTTCTGCGCCAACATCTAATGTACAAGTACAATAACCTTACTACGATGCTGCTGTACCCCAATAACCCTGTTCAGCTTGACATACCGATTGTGAGAGACTTTCAGCTGAACTGGCGCAGTGGTAGCATTTTTGCTTCAGACTCAGGTGGTTCCGGGTTCATGCTTCACTCCAGAGACGTGAGCACAGAAACCTAAGCCAGCACTGCAATGCAGCACTGAAGGAGTGCTGCTCTGTCAGAGGTGTTGGCTTTCAGAACAGATGTTAAACCAGGCTTGTCCAATGTACGGCCCACCGGCCGCCGTGAAGCCTCTCTAAGCGGCCCCCGGGGCTAATTTTCAAAATGTCAATCAAACAGTTAAGTTTGAATGGAAGATTCGGTATGGAGCTGTTCTTCCAATCACAAGCTGTTTCTCTCCCATGATGTTCTTCCAATCACAAGCTGTTTCTCTCCCGTGATGTTCTTCTAATCGCAAGCTGTTTCTCTCCCGTGATGTTCTTCCAATCGCAAGCTGTTTCTCTCCCGTGAGCCTAACAGCAGCAAATGTGGGAAAGAAACAATTAGTGACTGGAGGATCAGCAAACTCCAGAGCCGGTGAGTTCGGAGCCTGGCCACTGTGGCCGCTGGATCAGGGCCCAGGCAGCCGGAAACGGAACACGAGGCAGCAGGAGCAGTGCCCAATGGCATCTGAGAAAGTGAGCTTGGGGTGGGGGAGAGGAGGAGGAGGAGGGCGGGCATGCGCACGAGGTGGTCAGCGAGAGTACGTGGGTGGAGGGGCAGAGACAAAGTGAGAGTGAGTGAGGAGGGAAAGCCTGCATTCAATCATGGCCCTATTTGCACTCTCAGGTGTACATGAACGATCCAGTGGCATTATTCTGAAAAAAGGAACATTTTCCTCAATATTTACTCCTCAGCCGACACTTATTAAAAAAGATTACCTGGTCATTTGGTGATTTGTTATATGCAAAATGGTTGCTGTGTCTACATTACAGCAATGGTGACTCTTCCAACTGTACTTAATCAGCCAGCTTGTGTTTTGGGACATTGAGATCATGGAATTTTATCGCACTTTTCAAGTCCAGTTGAGAGGTACATTTCCCCTAATTCGTCTGCTCAGATATATACAAAATAACTTCATTTTGAAATGCATTGTATCAGAAGGGAGGGATCTACAATATGCAAACCATTTGCATAACCTGTTAATTTAGCACTGATGTTCAAAAGTAGATAAGGAAGCCCAACTCTGAATTCCCTTCCTCTCTACTTCTGCCCTTCTTTGAGATCCTCAATAAAATTTACCTCTTTGACCAAGCTTTTGATCAAGTCCTAATGTCAATAATACTCCTGCAAAAGGCCTTGGCATGTACAACATCTTCCATTTAATAAAAATAAGTCCAAGCTGTTGTTGCTGAGGGAAACAAGCCTCTGGCATGATCCAGATAAGCAAACCATAGGAAGGAACTGATTCTGTAATCTCATTGTGTCTCTGTTGAAGTTCAGATGTGCAACACCATGCCTAAAATTCAGTTTTATGTCTATTGAACACTGACATCAATTGTTTTACCAGGCAGCAATTGACAGAACTTAGCTGTCCTGAGGCATGGTTCATTTGCCATAGGCAATGGAACAATGGTTAACTTACAGCTGTCCTCAAATCCTGTACGTACATCTATAGTCAGCTACTTTCCCCTCCCACACACTTCTTTGTTCTGCTGTGACACAGGCTGGAAATAAGTGAAAGGGGAAGGGGTGAGAGATATATTAATCCTATCCCAACATACTTATAAGAAAGTATATATATATATATATATACACACACACACACATGCACATATATATATGTTTTCTTAATGAGGGTAGGATAAAGATATATATTATATACAATGCCATAAGCAAGCCCAGGCATTCTATTCCTTGACTGAATACCTGTTAAGGCTCAAAGACTGTACGTCTAAACTACAATTACTTCAGGTAAATACCGATTTGCTAAATATGGTAATTATGTGGTGAAACTTGATTTGACAGCTCTATAAACATCCACAATTAAATCTGCCTATTAACTCCAATTAGAGTTCTCTGTCTCCGTATACAACAAACTGTAACAGGCAACTAAACCATCAATTACACAACAAAGACTATGCAGTGGTCAGTTTAGCAGCATCTTTATAAAGTTTGTTGATGCAGTTTTTGAAGGACATTTAAAACAACATTGTTTGAGGTGCCAGTCAGCGAAGAGCTAAATGAAATTAACTTCAGCTGTGTTTTGGTACAAATTATGAACAATTTACCAAACTACTAAGAAAATATCAGAACTCTTTTCATATGGTTTTCAAAAAGTTCACCAGCTTCCTTTGGGTTTTTTTTGCTAATTGTAACCATATTAGCCAAAGCAAATAGCCTCTTAAATCAGGATACTGTGCTTCAGGCCAGTTTTATGCTATCTCAGGTTGAAGGCCACACAGGTCTCGTTGTAAAAATATTAAACTTTTCCTTGAAATTAACCTGCTCCTTGGCTCAACACATTTTTACATGGAATATAGCATTACATGTCTCATACATCTCAGTATTCTTCAGTTATAATTCAATGAAGTAACACTACATACAGGACAATACTACAATGCTTTTACACAAAATAGTACGAAGCATATTTTGTTTTAAAACTTCTTATCCTGTTGTCTCCTAACTACCTACAGTTAAATATCACTGCACAAAATACTTGTTGGATAGAAATATTTTACGATTGAAAAATTTTAAGTGCATTCGATCAAGACCTTTAGCTAAAAACTAGAGTAGCCCTAGGCAAACTATAATAAAAAGACGTTAAATTCATAGAACACCTTTCATTACCTCAATACCTCCTAAAGTGCTTTACAGCTATTGAAGTAAGTTTACTGTGCAGTGAATTTGTGTTTCCAACATTACAACAAACTCCCAAAAAAACAGCCATGTGATACTGACCGGATAATGTTTTTTGTGATATTAATAGAGGGATAAATATTAGTCAGGGCACTGGAGACAACTTCCCTGTTCTTCTTCAAAATAGTGCCATGGGATCTTTTACATCCACCTGAAGAGATAGACAGGGCCTCATGTGCCATTTGAAAGATTGCACCCCCAATTGTACAGCATGCCCTCAGCACTGCACTGGGAGTGTCAGCCTGGATTCCTATCCTATAAAAATCTATCAGCATCAAACAAATCTAATTAGGCAGTTTCCAAGAGAATTTTTACTATTATTTAAAATCATATTGCTTTGTGTCATTTGCTGTACAGGGAATCTGGTCACAGAAGGAATACCCAGCATTTCCTGAGTAAACCTGTGAACAGGAATTACAATCATATCTCCCAGGTGGAGTATTACATTTCACAGTGGATTGTTTATCAATATTTATCCATCAATCAATATCACAAAAAAAGAGATTATCTGGTTACTACCACATTGCTGTTTTGTCAAAGCTTGCAGTGTAAAACCTGGCGGTCAAACTCATATTACAACAGCGACTGCATTCAACAAACACTTCATTGATCGAAAGGAGCTTTGAGATGTCCTGAGATCATGAAAGGTGCTGCAGAAATGCAGCCTTCCTTTCTGTGCTCCACAGTGGGATTTCAAAGGATGTCAACATGGAACAAAAAGAAAATAACTGCTTTAAACATCATAATTAGAATTGTGGCTATTTCTTAGTATCTTGAGCCACAGAACTGCATTCATATGATCACCATTTTATACAACTTTTATACAATTCTGGCAGCTCTCCTCAGCAAAACCACAGCTGAAGTCAAGCTTATTATGTACTTTTTAAGTTTGCGGCTAATGTTTGATGAGAAGACAGAAGTGTCATAACAGCTGGTGGCAGCATTAAGAAAACAGAAGTACAAATTTCTCAAGATAATAATGGTGTCATTTTGGATTATAGAGCTTTTTCATTTTACAAAGAAGTTTCCTTTTTCCAGAATGCATAAAGCACAATTGCACGCTCTAGAAACATGAAAGACTTTATAACAATGTCAAGTAATGCTATCAAGCTCAGAACTGAGGGAGTACTGCAATGTCAGTGGTGCCATCTTTTGGATGACATGTCCCTGTCAGTCAATTTAAGTCAACATAAAAGATCCCAGGGTAATAATTTGTAGAGGAGGCAGTTCTCTCAATACCCAGAACAATACTGATACCTCTACTAATATACAAAAACAAATTGGTCATTTACCTCATTTGTCAATTGTGGGCCCTTGCTGTGCCAAGACTGGTTCCATTATTTGCTTACATAGCAACAGTAACTGCACTGCATAAGTATTTAAGTTTAAAAAGTAAGCGCTTTAGCATCATGAGGATATGAAAGGCATAGCAAGTGCTTTTTCATGTATTTTTCATTTTCATGTGTTGTAGTATAACTTAATATCCCCACTTAATAGTGTAATTTTCAGCAAATCATTTAACAACTTGCATTTGCATAGACCTTTAATGTAGAAAATACCTTGGAGGTTTTTCAGATGCAAGGAAAACAGAGATTGGTCAGCTCTGTTGACAAATGCATGGCAAAGGGAATGGGGAAATACATAAAAAGGTACAAATTTTAGGAAAGTTCATAAGTGTGGTAAGACAATATTGGGCTAGGGAATATTCTAGAAATAGGATGATGTGGGACACAGAGGGATTTAAAGGGTGAGGAATCAAAATTTAATGGCTAATGTGCCAGTTAACAGAGAGCCAATATAGATCAACAAGGGAAGGAGTAATCCAAAAGCAAGACTTGCTTTGGGAGAAGACATCCACATATTGAATTATACATCAAACTCATATCCAGACGTAGCAGATTTTCTATCTAAAATATAGCTATATTCTTAAAATGATTTGTAATTCAAGCCAGGTTTTTATTTATTGAAACTGTTGAGAAAGTGCTCCATAGGCAGCAGCAATTAACAGCAGTGATCCATGCAACAGATAACGGACTCAAAGATGGGATATGGTCAGTGGCAAAATTCAATTAACAATCTAATAAACTTTTCTACATGGGTCTTCAGTTAGCTGAGGAATGAGTGATCTGGAAATCTATAAAATATGTGAAATACAAATTGTATGGAGAACTGCAGTTTGACTTCTTATCCTAATTTTTATTTTGACTCTTGCACAGAAGTAGTGCAGCACTTGAGCAGGATACGTAAGACCTACTGAGGTTTTCTTCTGTGGTGTGCGGCTGCTAAAAAAGTTACAGAAATCCAATGTTCAAGGAGTGGAAATTAGAATAACCCATCTCTGCATATAATATTCAGAAACAAAGACAAAAGGCTTCTTCAAGCCATTTCTTCTCAATGAAATTTGAGGTTGTTGTTGAATTTGTTGGTGTTTTTCAATTTTGAGGTTGTTGTAGAATTGTTGGTGACTTTAAATATTTAAGTTGTTGAATATGTTGATGATTTTCAATGTTGAGGTTGTTGTACAATTGTTGGTGACTTTAAATATTGAAGTTGTAGAATATGTTGATGATTTTCAATATTGAGGTTGATGTTGAATATGTTGGTGTTTTTCAATGTTGAGGTTGTTGAATTTGTTGGTATTTTTCAATGTTGAGGTTGTTGTTGAATTTGTTGTTGATTTTCAATGTTGAGTTTGATTTTGAATATTTGTTGGTGTTATCGATGTTATTTTTTGAAGTTTTTGTATTTTTCAATGTTGAGGTTGTTGTTTAATTTGTTGTTGTTATCAATGTTTTTTTTGAACTTTTTCTCTTCTTTTAGAAGTTGAGGTTGTCGTTGAATTTGTTGGTATTTTTCAATGTTGCGGTTGTTGTTGAATTTGTTGGTGATTTTCAATATTGAAGTTGCTGAATTTGTTGGTGATTTTAAATGTTGAGGTTGTTGTTCAGTTTGTTGGTGTCTTTCAATATTGAGGTTGTTGTTGAATTTGTTGGTGTTTTTCAATGTTGAGGTTGTTGTTGAATTTGTTGGTGTTTTTCAATGTTGAGGTTGTTGTTGAATTGTTGGTGATTTTCAATATTGAAGTTGTTGAAGTTGTTGGTGATTTTAAATGTTGATGTTGTTGTTGAATTTGTTGGTGTCTTTCAATATTGAGGTTGTTGTTGAATATGTTGGTGCTTTTCAATGTTGAGGTTGTTGAATTTGTTGGTGTTTTTCAATATTGAGGTTGTTGTTGAATTTGTTGGTGCTTTTCAATATTGAGGTTGTTGTTGAATTTGTTGGTGTTATCAATGTTTTTTTTGAACTTTTTATCTTCTTTTAAAAGTTGAGGTTGTTGTTGAATTTGTTGTTGATTTTCAGTATTGAGGTTGTTGTTGAATTTGTTGGTGTTATCAATGTTTTTTTTGAACTTTCTCTCTTTTAAAAGTTGAGGTTGTTGTTGAATTTGTTGGTGTTATTCAATTTGAGGTTGTTGTTGAATTTGTTGGTTTTTTTCATTGTTGAGATTGTTGTTGAATTTGTTGGTTTGATCAATGTTTTTTGCTGAACTTGTTTGTATTTTTAAAAGTTAAGGTTGTTGTTGAAAATGTTGGTGTTTTTCAATGTTGAGGTTGTTGTTGAATTTGATGGTGATTTTCAATATTGAGGTTGTTGAATTTGTTGGTTTTATCAATGTTCTTTTTTGAACTTTTTTGTACTTTTAAAAGTTGAGGTTGTTGTTGAATTTGTTGGTGTTTTTCAATGTTGCGGTTGTTGTTGAATGTGTTGCTGATTTTCAATATTGAGGTAGTTGATGAATTTGTTGGTCTTTTTCAATATTGAGTTTGTTGTTGAATTTGTTGGTATTATCAATGTTATTTTTTGAACTTTTTTGTATTTTTCAATGTTGAGGATGTTGTTGAATTTCTTGGTGTTTGCCATTGTTGAGGTTGTTGTTGAATTTGTTGGTGTCTTTCAATATTGAGGTTGTTGTTGAATTTGTTGGTGACCTACAATATTGAGATTGTTGTTCAATTTGTTGGCGTTTTTCAATATTGATGTTGTTGTTGAATTTGTTGGTGTCTTTCAATATTGAGGTTGCTGTTGAATATGTTGGTGTTTTTCAATTGTTGAGGTTGTTGAATTTGTTGGTGTTTTTCAATATTGAGGTTGTTGATGAATTTGTTGGTCTTTTTCAATGTTGAGGTTGTTGTTGAATTTGTTGGTGATATCAATGTTATTTTTTGAACTTCTTTGTATTTTTCAATGTTGAGGATGTTGTTGAATTTGTTGGTGTTTGTCATTGTTGAGGTTGTTGTTGAATTTGTTGGTGTCTTTCAATATTGAGGTTTTTGTTGAATTTGTTGGTGTTTTTCAATGTTGAGGTTGTTGTTGAATTTGTTGGTGACTTACAATATTGAGATTGTTGTTGAATTTGTTGGCGTTTTTCAATATTGATGTTGTTGTTGAATTTGTTGGTGACTTTCAATATTGAGGTTGTTGTTGAATTTGTTGGTGTTTTTCAATTGTTGAGGTTGTTGAATTTGTTGGTGTTTTTCAATATTGAGGTTGTTGTTGAACTTGTTGGTGTTAACAATGTTTTTTGTTGAACTTGTTTGTATTTTTAAAAGTTAAGGTTGTTGTTGAATTTGTTGGTGATTTTCAATATTGAGGTTGTTGTTGAATATGTTGGTTTTATCAATGATCTTTTTTGAAATTTTTTGTACTTTTAAAGGTTGAGGTTATTGTTGAATTATTTGTTGTTTTTCATTGTTGAGGTTGTTGAAGTTGTTGGTGTTTTTCAATGTCGATGTTGTTGTTGAATTTGTTGCTGATTTACAAGATTGGGGTTGTTGATGAATTTGTTTATGTTTTTCAATGTTGAGGTTGTTGTTGAATCTGTTGGTGATATTCAATAATGAAATTGTTGCTGAATTTGTTGGTGTTATCAATGTTATTTTTTGAACATTTTTGTATTTTTCAATGTTGAGGTTGTTGTTGAATTTGTTGGTGATTTTCAATATTGAGGTTGTTGTTGAATTTGGTGCTGTTATCAATGTTAATTTTTGAACTTTTTTTTATTTTAGAAAGTTGAGCGTGTTGTTCAATTTGTTGGTTTTTTTCAATGTTGAGTTTGTTGTTGAATTTGTTGGTGTTTTTCAATGTTGAGGTTGTTGTTGAATTTGTTGTTGATTTTCAATATTGAAGTTGTTGAATTTGTTGGTGATTTTCAATGTTGAGGTTGTTGTTGAATTTGTTGGTGTCTTTCAATATTGAGGTTGTTTTTGAATTTGTTGGTGTTTTTCAATGTTGACGTTGTTGTTGAATTTGTTTGCAAATTTCAATATACAGGTTGTTGTTGAATATGTTGGTTTTATCCATGATCTTTTTTGAACTTTTTTGTAGTTTTAAATGTTGAGGTTGTTGTTGAATTTGTTGTTGATTTTCAATATTGAGTTTGTTGTTGAATATGTTGGTGTTATCAATGGTATTTTTTGAACTTTATTGTCGTTTTCAATGTTTAGGTTGTTGTTGAATTTGTTGGTGTTATCAATGTTATCTTTTGAACTTTTTTCTATTTTTCAATTTTGAGGTTGTTATTGAATTTGTTGGTATTTTTCAAAGTTGAGGTTGTTGTTGAATGTGTTGCTGATTTTCAATATTGAGGTAGTTGATGAATTTGTTGGTCTTTTTCAATATTGAGTTTGTTGTTGAATTTGTTGGTATTATCAATGTTATTTTTTGAACTTTTTTGTATTTTTCAATGTTGAGGATGTTGTTGAATTTCTTGGTGTTTGCCATTGTTGAGGTTGTTGTTGAATTTGTTGGTGTCTTTCAATATTGAGGTTGTTGTTGAATTTGTTGGTGACCTACAATATTGAGATTGTTGTTCAATTTGTTGGCGTTTTTCAATATTGATGTTGTTGTTGAATTTGTTGGTGTCTTTCAATATTGAGGTTGCTGTTGAATATGTTGGTGTTTTTCAATTGTTGAGGTTGTTGAATTTGTTGGTGTTTTTCAATATTGAGGTTGTTGATGAATTTGTTGGTCTTTTTCAATGTTGAGGTTGTTGTTGAATTTGTTGGTGATATCAATGTTATTTTTTGAACTTCTTTGTATTTTTCAATGTTGAGGATGTTGTTGAATTTGTTGGTGTTTGTCATTGTTGAGGTTGTTGTTGAATTTGTTGGTGTCTTTCAATATTGAGGTTTTTGTTGAATTTGTTGGTGTTTTTCAATGTTGAGGTTGTTGTTGAATTTGTTGGTGACTTACAATATTGAGATTGTTGTTGAATTTGTTGGCGTTTTTCAATATTGATGTTGTTGTTGAATTTGTTGGTGACTTTCAATATTGAGGTTGTTGTTGAATTTGTTGGTGTTTTTCAATTGTTGAGGTTGTTGAATTTGTTGGTGTTTTTCAATATTGAGGTTGTTGTTGAACTTGTTGGTGTTAACAATGTTTTTTGTTGAACTTGTTTGTATTTTTAAAAGTTAAGGTTGTTGTTGAATTTGTTGGTGATTTTCAATATTGAGGTTGTTGTTGAATATGTTGGTTTTATCAATGATCTTTTTTGAAATTTTTTGTACTTTTAAAGGTTGAGGTTATTGTTGAATTATTTGTTGTTTTTCATTGTTGAGGTTGTTGAAGTTGTTGGTGTTTTTCAATGTCGATGTTGTTGTTGAATTTGTTGCTGATTTACAAGATTGGGGTTGTTGATGAATTTGTTTATGTTTTTCAATGTTGAGGTTGTTGTTGAATCTGTTGGTGATATTCAATAATGAAATTGTTGCTGAATTTGTTGGTGTTATCAATGTTATTTTTTGAACATTTTTGTATTTTTCAATGTTGAGGTTGTTGTTGAATTTGTTGGTGATTTTCAATATTGAGGTTGTTGTTGAATTTGGTGCTGTTATCAATGTTAATTTTTGAACTTTTTTTTATTTTAGAAAGTTGAGCGTGTTGTTCAATTTGTTGGTTTTTTTCAATGTTGAGTTTGTTGTTGAATTTGTTGGTGTTTTTCAATGTTGAGGTTGTTGTTGAATTTGTTGTTGATTTTCAATATTGAAGTTGTTGAATTTGTTGGTGATTTTCAATGTTGAGGTTGTTGTTGAATTTGTTGGTGTCTTTCAATATTGAGGTTGTTTTTGAATTTGTTGGTGTTTTTCAATGTTGACGTTGTTGTTGAATTTGTTTGCAAATTTCAATATACAGGTTGTTGTTGAATATGTTGGTTTTATCCATGATCTTTTTTGAACTTTTTTGTAGTTTTAAATGTTGAGGTTGTTGTTGAATTTGTTGTTGATTTTCAATATTGAGTTTGTTGTTGAATATGTTGGTGTTATCAATGGTATTTTTTGAACTTTATTGTCGTTTTCAATGTTTAGGTTGTTGTTGAATTTGTTGGTGTTATCAATGTTATCTTTTGAACTTTTTTCTATTTTTCAATTTTGAGGTTGTTGTTGAATTTGTTGGTATTTTTCAATGTTGCGGTTGTTGAATTTTTGGGCGTTTTTCATTGTTGAGGTTGTTGAAGTTGTTGCTGTTTTTCATTGTTGAGATTGTTGTAGAATTTGTTGGTGTTATCAATGGTATTTTTTGAACTTTATTGTCGTTTTCAATGTTGAGGTTGTTGTTGAATTTGTTGGTGATTTTCAATATTGAGGTTGTTGTTGAATTTGATGGTGTTATCAATGTTATTTTTTGAACTTTTTCTATTTTTCAATTTTGAGGTTGTTGATGAATTTGTTGGTGTTTTTCAATGTTGAGGTTGTTGTTGAAATTGTTGGTGATATTCAATAATGAGATTGTTGTTGAAATTGTTGGTGTTATGAACGTTATTTTTTGAACTTTTTTGTATTTTTAAATGTTCAGGTTGTTGTTCAATTTGTTGGTATTTTTCAATGTTGAGGTTGTTGTTGAATTTGTTGGTGTTTTGGATTGTTGTGGTTGTTGTTGAATTTGTTGCTGTTTTTCAATGTTGAGTTTGTGGTTGAATTTGTTGCAGTTATCAATGTTCATTTTTGAACTTTGAAAGTTGAGCTTGTTGTTGAATTTGCTGGTTTTTATCAATGTTGAGGTTGTTGTTGAATTTGTTGGTGTTATTCAATGTTGAGGTTGATGTTGAATTTGTTCGTGATTTTCAATATTGAAGTTGTTGAATTTGTTGGTGATTTTCAATGTTTAGGTTGTTGTTGAATTTGTTGGTGTTTTTCAATGTTGAGCTTGTTGTTGAATTTGTTGCTGACTTTCAAAATTGAGGTTGCTGTTGAATTCGTTGGTGCTTTTCAATGTTGAGGTTGTTGTTGAATATGTTGGTGTTTTTCAATGTTGAGGTTGTTGTTGAATTTGTTAGTGTTATCAATGTTTTTTTTGAACTTATTCCCTTCTTTTAAAAGTTGAGGTTGTTGTTGAATTTGTTGGTGTTTTTCAATGTTGAAATTGTTGTTGAATTTGTTTGTGACTGTCAATATACAGGTTGATGTTGAATTTGTTAGTTTTATCAATGATCTTTTTTGAACTTTTTTGTAGTTTTAAATGTTGAGGTTGTTGAATTTGTTGGTGTTATTCATTCTTTACGTTGTTGTTGAATTTTTTTGGTGATTTTCAATATTGAGGTTGTTGTTTAATTTGTTGGCGTTTTTCAATGTTGGGGTTGTTGTTGAATTTGTTGGTGTTATCAATGTTTTTTTTTGATCATTCTCTCTTCTTTTAAAAGTTGAGGTTGTTGTTGAATTTGTTGTTGTTTTTCAATGTTGAGGTTGATGTTGAATTTGTTGGTGTTTTTAAATGTTGAGGTTGATGTTGAATTTGTTAGTGATTTTCAATATTGAGTTTGTTGTTGAATTTGTTGGCGTTTATCAATGTTGAGATTGTTGTTGAAGTTGTTGCAGGTTTTCAATGTTGAGGTCGTTGTTGAACTTGTTGGTGTCTTTCAATATTGAGGTTGTTGTTGAATTTGTTGGTGTTTTTCAATGTTGAGGTTGTTGTTGAATTTGTTGGTATTATCAATGTTATTTTTTGAACTTTTTTGTATTTTTCAATGTTGAGGCTGTTGTTGAATTTATTGGTGTTTTTCAATGTTGAGGTTGTTGAATTTGTTGGTGTTTTTCAATGTTGATGTTGCTGTTGAATTTGTTGGTGTTATCAATGTTGTTTTTTGAACGTTTTTGTATTTTTAATGTTGAGGATGTTGTTGTATTTGTTTGTGTTATCAATGTTTTTATTGAACTTTTTCTCTTCTTTTAAAAGTTGATGTTGTTGTTCAATTTGTTGATGTTTTTCAATATTCAGCTTATTGTTGAAATTGTAAGTTTTTTTCAATGTTTAGGTTGTTGTTGAATTTGTTGGTGTTATCAATATTATCTTTTGAACTTTTTTCTATTTTTCAATTTTGAGGTTGTTGTTGAATTTGTTGGTATTTTTCAATGTTGTGGTTGTTGAATTTTTGGGCGTTTTTCATTGTTGAGGTTGTTGAAGTTGTTGCTGTTTTTCATTGTTGAGATTGTTGTAGAATTTGTTGGTGTTATCAATGGTATTTTTTGAACTTTATTGTCGTTTTCAATGTTGAGGTTGTTGTTGAATTTGTTGGTGATTTTCAATATTGAGGTTGTTGTTGAATTTGATGGTGTTATCAATGTTATTTTTTGAACTTTTTCTATTTTTCAATTTTGAGGTTGTTGATGAATTTGTTGGTGTTTTTCAATGTTGAGGTTGTTGTTGAAATTGTTGGTGATATTCAATAATGAGATTGTTGTTGAATTTGTTGGTGTTATGAACGTTATTTTTTGAACTTTTTTGTATTTTTAAATGTTCAGGTTGTTGTTCAATTTGTTGGTATTTTTCAATGTTGAGGTTGTTGTTGAATTTGTTGGTGTTTTGGATTGTTGTGGTTGTTGTTGAATTTGTTGCTGTTTTTCAATGTTGAGTTTGTGGTTGAATTTGTTGCAGTTATCAATGTTCATTTTTGAACTTTGAAAGTTGAGCTTTTTGTTGAATTTGCTGGTTTTTATCAATGTTGAGGTTGTTGTTGAATTTGTTGGTGTTATTCAATGTTGAGGTTGATGTTGAATTTGTTCGTGATTTTCAATATTGAAGTTGTTGAATTTGTTGGTGATTTTCAATGTTTAGGTTGTTGTTGAATTTGTTGGTGTTTTTCAATGTTGAGCTTGTTGTTGAATTTGTTGCTGACTTTCAAAATTGAGGTTGCTGTTGAATTCGTTGGTGCTTTTCAATGTTGAGGTTGTTGTTGAATATGTTGGTGTTTTTCAATGTTGAGGTTGTTGTTGAATTTGTTAGTGTTATCAATGTTTTTTTTTAACTTATTCCCTTCTTTTAAAAGTTGAGGTTGTTGTTGAATTTGTTGGTGTTTTTCAATGTTGAAGTTGTTGTTGAATTTGTTTGTGACTGTCAATATACAGGTTGATGTTGAATTTGTTGGTTTTATCAATGATCTTTTTTGAACTTTTTTGTAGTTTTAAATGTTGAGGTTGTTGAATTTGTTGGTGTTATTCATTCTTTACGTTGTTGTTGAATTTTTTGGTGATTTTCAATATTGAGGTTGTTGTTGAATTTGTTGGTGTTATCAATGTTTTTTTTGAACTTTTTATCTTCTTTTAAAAGTTGAGGTTGTTGTTGAATTTGTTGTTGATTTTCAGTATTGAGGTTGTTGTTGAATTTGTTGGTGTTATCAATGTTTTTTTTGAACTTTCTCTCTTTTAAAAGTTGAGGTTGTTGTTGAATTTGTTGGTGTTATTCAATTTGAGGTTGTTGTTGAATTTGTTGGTTTTTTTCATTGTTGAGATTGTTGTTGAATTTGTTGGTTTGATCAATGTTTTTTGCTGAACTTGTTTGTATTTTTAAAAGTTAAGGTTGTTGTTGAAAATGTTGGTGTTTTTCAATGTTGAGGTTGTTGTTGAATTTGATGGTGATTTTCAATATTGAGGTTGTTGAATTTGTTGGTTTTATCAATGTTCTTTTTTGAACTTTTTTGTACTTTTAAAAGTTGAGGTTGTTGTTGAATTTGTTGGTGTTTTTCAATGTTGCGGTTGTTGTTGAATGTGTTGCTGATTTTCAATATTGAGGTAGTTGATGAATTTGTTGGTCTTTTTCAATATTGAGTTTGTTGTTGAATTTGTTGGTATTATCAATGTTATTTTTTGAACTTTTTTGTATTTTTCAATGTTGAGGATGTTGTTGAATTTCTTGGTGTTTGCCATTGTTGAGGTTGTTGTTGAATTTGTTGGTGTCTTTCAATATTGAGGTTGTTGTTGAATTTGTTGGTGACCTACAATATTGAGATTGTTGTTCAATTTGTTGGCGTTTTTCAATATTGATGTTGTTGTTGAATTTGTTGGTGTCTTTCAATATTGAGGTTGCTGTTGAATATGTTGGTGTTTTTCAATTGTTGAGGTTGTTGAATTTGTTGGTGTTTTTCAATATTGAGGTTGTTGATGAATTTGTTGGTCTTTTTCAATGTTGAGGTTGTTGTTGAATTTGTTGGTGATATCAATGTTATTTTTTGAACTTCTTTGTATTTTTCAATGTTGAGGATGTTGTTGAATTTGTTGGTGTTTGTCATTGTTGAGGTTGTTGTTGAATTTGTTGGTGTCTTTCAATATTGAGGTTTTTGTTGAATTTGTTGGTGTTTTTCAATGTTGAGGTTGTTGTTGAATTTGTTGGTGACTTACAATATTGAGATTGTTGTTGAATTTGTTGGCGTTTTTCAATATTGATGTTGTTGTTGAATTTGTTGGTGACTTTCAATATTGAGGTTGTTGTTGAATTTGTTGGTGTTTTTCAATTGTTGAGGTTGTTGAATTTGTTGGTGTTTTTCAATATTGAGGTTGTTGTTGAACTTGTTGGTGTTAACAATGTTTTTTGTTGAACTTGTTTGTATTTTTAAAAGTTAAGGTTGTTGTTGAATTTGTTGGTGATTTTCAATATTGAGGTTGTTGTTGAATATGTTGGTTTTATCAATGATCTTTTTTGAAATTTTTTGTACTTTTAAAGGTTGAGGTTATTGTTGAATTATTTGTTGTTTTTCATTGTTGAGGTTGTTGAAGTTGTTGGTGTTTTTCAATGTCGATGTTGTTGTTGAATTTGTTGCTGATTTACAAGATTGGGGTTGTTGATGAATTTGTTTATGTTTTTCAATGTTGAGGTTGTTGTTGAATCTGTTGGTGATATTCAATAATGAAATTGTTGCTGAATTTGTTGGTGTTATCAATGTTATTTTTTGAACATTTTTGTATTTTTCAATGTTGAGGTTGTTGTTGAATTTGTTGGTGATTTTCAATATTGAGGTTGTTGTTGAATTTGGTGCTGTTATCAATGTTAATTTTTGAACTTTTTTTTATTTTAGAAAGTTGAGCGTGTTGTTCAATTTGTTGGTTTTTTTCAATGTTGAGTTTGTTGTTGAATTTGTTGGTGTTTTTCAATGTTGAGGTTGTTGTTGAATTTGTTGTTGATTTTCAATATTGAAGTTGTTGAATTTGTTGGTGATTTTCAATGTTGAGGTTGTTGTTGAATTTGTTGGTGTCTTTCAATATTGAGGTTGTTTTTGAATTTGTTGGTGTTTTTCAATGTTGACGTTGTTGTTGAATTTGTTTGCAAATTTCAATATACAGGTTGTTGTTGAATATGTTGGTTTTATCCATGATCTTTTTTGAACTTTTTTGTAGTTTTAAATGTTGAGGTTGTTGTTGAATTTGTTGTTGATTTTCAATATTGAGTTTGTTGTTGAATATGTTGGTGTTATCAATGGTATTTTTTGAACTTTATTGTCGTTTTCAATGTTTAGGTTGTTGTTGAATTTGTTGGTGTTATCAATGTTATCTTTTGAACTTTTTTCTATTTTTCAATTTTGAGGTTGTTGTTGAATTTGTTGGTATTTTTCAATGTTGCGGTTGTTGAATTTTTGGGCGTTTTTCATTGTTGAGGTTGTTGAAGTTGTTGCTGTTTTTCATTGTTGAGATTGTTGTAGAATTTGTTGGTGTTATCAATGGTATTTTTTGAACTTTATTGTCGTTTTCAATGTTGAGGTTGTTGTTGAATTTGTTGGTGATTTTCAATATTGAGGTTGTTGTTGAATTTGATGGTGTTATCAATGTTATTTTTTGAACTTTTTCTATTTTTCAATTTTGAGGTTGTTGATGAATTTGTTGGTGTTTTTCAATGTTGAGGTTGTTGTTGAAATTGTTGGTGATATTCAATAATGAGATTGTTGTTGAAATTGTTGGTGTTATGAACGTTATTTTTTGAACTTTTTTGTATTTTTAAATGTTCAGGTTGTTGTTCAATTTGTTGGTATTTTTCAATGTTGAGGTTGTTGTTGAATTTGTTGGTGTTTTGGATTGTTGTGGTTGTTGTTGAATTTGTTGCTGTTTTTCAATGTTGAGTTTGTGGTTGAATTTGTTGCAGTTATCAATGTTCATTTTTGAACTTTGAAAGTTGAGCTTGTTGTTGAATTTGCTGGTTTTTATCAATGTTGAGGTTGTTGTTGAATTTGTTGGTGTTATTCAATGTTGAGGTTGATGTTGAATTTGTTCGTGATTTTCAATATTGAAGTTGTTGAATTTGTTGGTGATTTTCAATGTTTAGGTTGTTGTTGAATTTGTTGGTGTTTTTCAATGTTGAGCTTGTTGTTGAATTTGTTGCTGACTTTCAAAATTGAGGTTGCTGTTGAATTCGTTGGTGCTTTTCAATGTTGAGGTTGTTGTTGAATATGTTGGTGTTTTTCAATGTTGAGGTTGTTGTTGAATTTGTTAGTGTTATCAATGTTTTTTTTGAACTTATTCCCTTCTTTTAAAAGTTGAGGTTGTTGTTGAATTTGTTGGTGTTTTTCAATGTTGAAATTGTTGTTGAATTTGTTTGTGACTGTCAATATACAGGTTGATGTTGAATTTGTTAGTTTTATCAATGATCTTTTTTGAACTTTTTTGTAGTTTTAAATGTTGAGGTTGTTGAATTTGTTGGTGTTATTCATTCTTTACGTTGTTGTTGAATTTTTTTGGTGATTTTCAATATTGAGGTTGTTGTTTAATTTGTTGGCGTTTTTCAATGTTGGGGTTGTTGTTGAATTTGTTGGTGTTATCAATGTTTTTTTTTGATCATTCTCTCTTCTTTTAAAAGTTGAGGTTGTTGTTGAATTTGTTGTTGTTTTTCAATGTTGAGGTTGATGTTGAATTTGTTGGTGTTTTTAAATGTTGAGGTTGATGTTGAATTTGTTAGTGATTTTCAATATTGAGTTTGTTGTTGAATTTGTTGGCGTTTATCAATGTTGAGATTGTTGTTGAAGTTGTTGCAGGTTTTCAATGTTGAGGTCGTTGTTGAACTTGTTGGTGTCTTTCAATATTGAGGTTGTTGTTGAATTTGTTGGTGTTTTTCAATGTTGAGGTTGTTGTTGAATTTGTTGGTATTATCAATGTTATTTTTTGAACTTTTTTGTATTTTTCAATGTTGAGGCTGTTGTTGAATTTATTGGTGTTTTTCAATGTTGAGGTTGTTGAATTTGTTGGTGTTTTTCAATGTTGATGTTGCTGTTGAATTTGTTGGTGTTATCAATGTTGTTTTTTGAACGTTTTTGTATTTTTAATGTTGAGGATGTTGTTGTATTTGTTTGTGTTATCAATGTTTTTATTGAACTTTTTCTCTTCTTTTAAAAGTTGATGTTGTTGTTCAATTTGTTGATGTTTTTCAATATTCAGCTTATTGTTGAAATTGTAAGTTTTTTTCAATGTTTAGGTTGTTGTTGAATTTGTTGGTGTTATCAATATTATCTTTTGAACTTTTTTCTATTTTTCAATTTTGAGGTTGTTGTTGAATTTGTTGGTATTTTTCAATGTTGTGGTTGTTGAATTTTTGGGCGTTTTTCATTGTTGAGGTTGTTGAAGTTGTTGCTGTTTTTCATTGTTGAGATTGTTGTAGAATTTGTTGGTGTTATCAATGGTATTTTTTGAACTTTATTGTCGTTTTCAATGTTGAGGTTGTTGTTGAATTTGTTGGTGATTTTCAATATTGAGGTTGTTGTTGAATTTGATGGTGTTATCAATGTTATTTTTTGAACTTTTTCTATTTTTCAATTTTGAGGTTGTTGATGAATTTGTTGGTGTTTTTCAATGTTGAGGTTGTTGTTGAAATTGTTGGTGATATTCAATAATGAGATTGTTGTTGAATTTGTTGGTGTTATGAACGTTATTTTTTGAACTTTTTTGTATTTTTAAATGTTCAGGTTGTTGTTCAATTTGTTGGTATTTTTCAATGTTGAGGTTGTTGTTGAATTTGTTGGTGTTTTGGATTGTTGTGGTTGTTGTTGAATTTGTTGCTGTTTTTCAATGTTGAGTTTGTGGTTGAATTTGTTGCAGTTATCAATGTTCATTTTTGAACTTTGAAAGTTGAGCTTTTTGTTGAATTTGCTGGTTTTTATCAATGTTGAGGTTGTTGTTGAATTTGTTGGTGTTATTCAATGTTGAGGTTGATGTTGAATTTGTTCGTGATTTTCAATATTGAAGTTGTTGAATTTGTTGGTGATTTTCAATGTTTAGGTTGTTGTTGAATTTGTTGGTGTTTTTCAATGTTGAGCTTGTTGTTGAATTTGTTGCTGACTTTCAAAATTGAGGTTGCTGTTGAATTCGTTGGTGCTTTTCAATGTTGAGGTTGTTGTTGAATATGTTGGTGTTTTTCAATGTTGAGGTTGTTGTTGAATTTGTTAGTGTTATCAATGTTTTTTTTTAACTTATTCCCTTCTTTTAAAAGTTGAGGTTGTTGTTGAATTTGTTGGTGTTTTTCAATGTTGAAGTTGTTGTTGAATTTGTTTGTGACTGTCAATATACAGGTTGATGTTGAATTTGTTGGTTTTATCAATGATCTTTTTTGAACTTTTTTGTAGTTTTAAATGTTGAGGTTGTTGAATTTGTTGGTGTTATTCATTCTTTACGTTGTTGTTGAATTTTTTGGTGATTTTCAATATTGAGGTTGTTGTTGAATTTGTTGGCGTTTTTCAATGTTGGGGTTGTTGTTGAATTTGTTGGTGTTATCAATGTTTTTTTTGATCATTCTCTCTTCTTTTAAAAGTTGAGGTTGTTGTTGAATTTGTTGTTGTTTTTCAATGTTGAGGTTGATGTTGAATTTGTTGGTGTTTTTAAATGTTGAGGTTGATGTTGAATTTGTTAGTGATTTTCAATATTGAGGTTGTTGTTGAATTTGTTGGCGTTTATCAATGTTGAGATTGTTGTTGAAGTTGTTGCAGGTTTTCAATGTTGAGGTCGTTGTTGAACTTGTTGGTGTCTTTCAATATTGAGGTTGTTGTTGAATTTGTTGGTGTTTTTCAATGTTGAGGTTGTTGTTGAATTTGTTGGTATTATCAATGTTATTTTTTGAACTTTTTTGTATTTTTCAATGTTGAGGCTGTTGTTGAATTTATTGGTGTTTTTCAACGTTGAGGTTGTTGAATTTGTTGGTGTTTTTCAATGTTGATGTTGTTGTTGAATTTGTTGGTGTTATCAATGTTGTTTTTTGAACGTTTTTGTATTTTTAATGTTGAGGATGTTGTTGTATTTGTTAGCGTTTTTCAATGTTGAGGTTGTTGTTGAATTTCTTTGTGTTATCAATGTTTTTATTGAACTTTTTCTCTTCTTTTAAAAGTTGATGTTGTTGTTGAATTTGTTGCTGTTTTTCAATATTCAGCTTATTGTTGAAATTGTAAGTTTTTTTCAATGTTGAGAATGTTGATGAATTTGTTGGTGTTTGTCAATGTTGTGATTGTTGTTGAATTTGTTGATGATTTTCAATGTTGAGGTTGTTGTTAAACTTGTTGTTGTCTTTCAATATTGAGCTTGCTGTTGAATTTGATGGCGTTTTTAAATGTTGAAGTTGTTGTTGAATTTGTTGGTTTTATCAATGATATTTTTGGAATTTTTTGTAGTTTTAAATGCTGAGGTTGTGGTTGAAATTGTTGGTGTTTTTCAATGTTGAGGTCGTTGAATTTGTTGGTGTTATTCATTCTTTAGGTTGTTGTTGAATTTTTTGGTGATTTTCAATATTGAGGTTGTTGTTGAATTTGTTGGCGTTTTTCAATGTTCAGGTTGTTGTTGAATTTGTTGGCGTTTTTCACTGTTGTGGTTGTTGTTGAATTTGTTGGTGTTATCAATGTTTTTTTTGAACTTTTTTTTTCTTTTAAAAGTTGAGGTTGACGTTGAATTTGTTGGTGTTTTTCAATGTTTAGCTTATTGTTGAAATTGTAACTTTTTTTCAATGTTGAGGTTGTTGTTGAATTTGTTGGTGTTTTTAAATGTTGAGGTTGATGTTGAATTTGTTGGCGTTTATCAATGTTGAGATTGTTGTTGAATTTGTTGCTGATTTTCAATGTTGAGGTCGTTGTTGAACTTGTTGGTGTCTTTCAATATTGAGGTTGTTGTTGAATTTTTTGGTGATTTTCAATATTGTGGTTTTAGTTGAATTTGTTGGTATTATCAATGTTATTTTTTGAACATTTTTGTATTTTTCAATGTTGAGGTTGTTGTTGAATTTGTTGGTGTTTATCAATGTTGCAATTGTTGTTGAATTTGTTCATGATTTTCAATGTTGAGGTCGTTGTTAAACTTGTTGGTGTCTTTCAATGTTGAGATTGTTGTTGAATTTGTTGCTGATTTTCAATGTTGATGTCGCTGTTTTGAACTTATTGGTGTCTTTCAATGTGGAGGTTGTTGAATTTGTTCGTATTTTTCAATGATGAGGTTGTTGTTGAATTTGTTGGTGATTTTCAATGTTGAGGTTGTTGTTGAATTTGTCGCTGTTTATCAATGTTGAGGTTGTTGTTGAAATTGTTGCTGTTTTTCATTATTGAGGTTGTTGTTGAATTTGTTGGTGATTTTCAATGTTGAATTTGTTGAATTTGTCGGTGATTTTCAATGTTGACGTTGTTGTTCAATTTGTTGATGATTTTCAACATTGAGTTTGTTGTTGAATTTGTTGGTGTTATCAATGTTATTTTTTGAACTTTTTTGTATTTTTCAATGTTGAGATTGTTCTTGAATTTGTTGCTGTTTTTCAATGTTGAGGTTGTTGTTGAATTTGTTGGTGATTTTCAATATTGAGGTTGTTGTTGAATTTGTTGGTGTTTTTCAATTTTGAGGTTGTTGTTGAATGTGATTGTGTTTTTCATTGTTGAGGTTTTTGTTGAATTTGTTGGTGTTATCAATGTTATTTCTTGAACTTTTTTGTAGTTTTCAATGTTGAGGTTGTTGTTGAATTTGTTCGCGTTTTTCAATGTTGAGGCTGTTGTTGAATTTGTTGGTGTTTTTCAATGTTGAGGTTGTTCAATTTGTTGGTGATTATCAATATTGAGGTTGTTGTTGAATTTTTTGGTTTTATCAATGTTCTTTTTTAAAGTTTTTCTCTTGTTTAAAAAGTTGAGGTTGCTGTTGAAATTGTTGGTGTTTTTCATTGTTGAGGATGTTGTTGATTTGTTGGTGTTATCAATGTTTTTTGTTGAACTTGTTTGTATTCTTAAAAGTTAAGGTTTTTCTTGAATTTGTTGGTGTATTTCAATGTTGAGGTTGTTCAATTTGTGGCCGATTTTAAATATTGAGGTTGTTGTTGAATTTGTTGGAGTCATCAATGTTCTTTTTTGAACTTTTTTGTACATTTACATGTTGAGTTTGTTGTGGAATTTGTTGCTGATTTTCAATATTGAGGTTGTTGATGAATTTGTTGGTGTTTTTCAATATTGAGGTTGTTGATGAATTTGTTGGTGTTTTTCAATGATGAGGTTGTTGTTGAAATTGTTGGTGTTTTTCAATGTTGAGGTTGTTGTTGAATTTGTTCGTGTTATCAATGTTTCTTGTTGAACTTGTTTGTATTTTTAAAAGTTAAGGATTTTGTTGAAATTGTTGGTGTTTTTCACTGTTGTGGTTGTTCAATTTGTTTGTGATCATCAATATTGAGTTTGTTGTTGAATTTGTTGGTTTTATCAATGTTCTTTTTTGAACTTTTTTGTATTTTTGAAAGTTGAGCTTGTTGTTGAATTTGTTGTTTTTTTTCAACGTTGAGGTTGTTGTTGAATATATTGGTGTTTTTCAATGTTGAGGTTGTTGTTGAATTTGTTTGTGACTTTCAATATATAGGTGGTTGTTGAATTTGTTGTTTTATCAATGATCTTTTTTGAACTTTTTTGTAGTTTAAATGTTGAGGTTGTTGTTGAATTTGTTGGCATTTTTCAATGTTGAGATTGTTGTTGAATTTGTTGCTGATTTTAAATGTTGAGGTCGTTGTTGAACTTGTTGGTGTCTTTCAATATTGAGGTTGTTGTTGAATTTGTTGGTGTTTTTCAATGTTGAGGTTGTTGTTGAATTTGTTGGTGATTTTCAGTATTGAGGTTGTTGTTAAATTTGTTGGTGTTATCAATGTTATTTTTTGAATTTTTTTTTATTTTTCAATGTTGATGTTGTTTTTGAATTTGTTGATATTTTTCAATGTTGAAGTTGTTGTTGAATTTTTTGTTGTTTTTCATTGTTGAGGTTGTTGTTGAATTTGTTGGTGATTTTCAATGTTGAGGTTGTTGAATTTGTAGGTGTTTTTCAATGTTGAGGTTGTTGTCGAATTTGTTGGTTTTACCAATGTTCTTTTTTAAACTTTTTCTCTTGTTCTTAAATTTGAGGTTGTTGTTGAATTTGTTGGTGTTTTTCATTGTAGAGGATGTTGTCGATTTGTTGGTGTTATCAATGTTTTTTGTTGAACTTGTTTGTATTTTAAAAAGTTAAGGTTGTTGTTGAATTTGATGGTGTTTTTCAATGTTGAGGTTGTTCAATTTGTTGGTGATTTTCAATATTGAGGTTGTTGTTGAATTTGTTGGTTTTATCAATATTCTTTTTTGAACTTTTTTGTACTTTTAAATGTTGAGGTTGTTGTTGAATTTGTTGGTGATATTCAATAATGAGATTGTTGTTGAAGTTGTTAGTGTTATGAATGTTATTTTTTGAACTTTTTTGAATTTTTCAATGCTGAGGTTGTTGTTGAATTTGTTGGTATTATCAATGTTATTTTTTGAACTTTTTTGTATTTTTCAATGTTGAGGATGTTGTTGAATTTCTTGGTGTTTGCCATTGTTGAGGTTGTTGTTGAATTTGTTGGTGTCTTTCAATATTGAGGTTGTTGTTGAATTTGTTGGTGACCTACAATATTGAGATTGTTGTTCAATTTGTTGGCGTTTTTCAATATTGATGTTGTTGTTGAATTTGTTGGTGTCTTTCAATATTGAGGTTGCTGTTGAATATGTTGGTGTTTTTCAATTGTTGAGGTTGTTGAATTTGTTGGTGTTTTTCAATATTGAGGTTGTTGATGAATTTGTTGGTCTTTTTCAATGTTGAGGTTGTTGTTGAATTTGTTGGTGATATCAATGTTATTTTTTGAACTTCTTTGTATTTTTCAATGTTGAGGATGTTGTTGAATTTGTTGGTGTTTGTCATTGTTGAGGTTGTTGTTGAATTTGTTGGTGTCTTTCAATATTGAGGTTTTTGTTGAATTTGTTGGTGTTTTTCAATGTTGAGGTTGTTGTTGAATTTGTTGGTGACTTACAATATTGAGATTGTTGTTGAATTTGTTGGCGTTTTTCAATATTGATGTTGTTGTTGAATTTGTTGGTGACTTTCAATATTGAGGTTGTTGTTGAATTTGTTGGTGTTTTTCAATTGTTGAGGTTGTTGAATTTGTTGGTGTTTTTCAATATTGAGGTTGTTGTTGAACTTGTTGGTGTTAACAATGTTTTTTGTTGAACTTGTTTGTATTTTTAAAAGTTAAGGTTGTTGTTGAATTTGTTGGTGATTTTCAATATTGAGGTTGTTGTTGAATATGTTGGTTTTATCAATGATCTTTTTTGAAATTTTTTGTACTTTTAAAGGTTGAGGTTATTGTTGAATTATTTGTTGTTTTTCATTGTTGAGGTTGTTGAAGTTGTTGGTGTTTTTCAATGTCGATGTTGTTGTTGAATTTGTTGCTGATTTACAAGATTGGGGTTGTTGATGAATTTGTTTATGTTTTTCAATGTTGAGGTTGTTGTTGAATCTGTTGGTGATATTCAATAATGAAATTGTTGCTGAATTTGTTGGTGTTATCAATGTTATTTTTTGAACATTTTTGTATTTTTCAATGTTGAGGTTGTTGTTGAATTTGTTGGTGATTTTCAATATTGAGGTTGTTGTTGAATTTGGTGCTGTTATCAATGTTAATTTTTGAACTTTTTTTTATTTTAGAAAGTTGAGCGTGTTGTTCAATTTGTTGGTTTTTTTCAATGTTGAGTTTGTTGTTGAATTTGTTGGTGTTTTTCAATGTTGAGGTTGTTGTTGAATTTGTTGTTGATTTTCAATATTGAAGTTGTTGAATTTGTTGGTGATTTTCAATGTTGAGGTTGTTGTTGAATTTGTTGGTGTCTTTCAATATTGAGGTTGTTTTTGAATTTGTTGGTGTTTTTCAATGTTGACGTTGTTGTTGAATTTGTTTGCAAATTTCAATATACAGGTTGTTGTTGAATATGTTGGTTTTATCCATGATCTTTTTTGAACTTTTTTGTAGTTTTAAATGTTGAGGTTGTTGTTGAATTTGTTGTTGATTTTCAATATTGAGTTTGTTGTTGAATATGTTGGTGTTATCAATGGTATTTTTTGAACTTTATTGTCGTTTTCAATGTTTAGGTTGTTGTTGAATTTGTTGGTGTTATCAATGTTATCTTTTGAACTTTTTTCTATTTTTCAATTTTGAGGTTGTTATTGAATTTGTTGGTATTTTTCAAAGTTGAGGTTGTTGTTGAATGTGTTGCTGATTTTCAATATTGAGGTAGTTGATGAATTTGTTGGTCTTTTTCAATATTGAGTTTGTTGTTGAATTTGTTGGTATTATCAATGTTATTTTTTGAACTTTTTTGTATTTTTCAATGTTGAGGATGTTGTTGAATTTCTTGGTGTTTGCCATTGTTGAGGTTGTTGTTGAATTTGTTGGTGTCTTTCAATATTGAGGTTGTTGTTGAATTTGTTGGTGACCTACAATATTGAGATTGTTGTTCAATTTGTTGGCGTTTTTCAATATTGATGTTGTTGTTGAATTTGTTGGTGTCTTTCAATATTGAGGTTGCTGTTGAATATGTTGGTGTTTTTCAATTGTTGAGGTTGTTGAATTTGTTGGTGTTTTTCAATATTGAGGTTGTTGATGAATTTGTTGGTCTTTTTCAATGTTGAGGTTGTTGTTGAATTTGTTGGTGATATCAATGTTATTTTTTGAACTTCTTTGTATTTTTCAATGTTGAGGATGTTGTTGAATTTGTTGGTGTTTGTCATTGTTGAGGTTGTTGTTGAATTTGTTGGTGTCTTTCAATATTGAGGTTTTTGTTGAATTTGTTGGTGTTTTTCAATGTTGAGGTTGTTGTTGAATTTGTTGGTGACTTACAATATTGAGATTGTTGTTGAATTTGTTGGCGTTTTTCAATATTGATGTTGTTGTTGAATTTGTTGGTGACTTTCAATATTGAGGTTGTTGTTGAATTTGTTGGTGTTTTTCAATTGTTGAGGTTGTTGAATTTGTTGGTGTTTTTCAATATTGAGGTTGTTGTTGAACTTGTTGGTGTTAACAATGTTTTTTGTTGAACTTGTTTGTATTTTTAAAAGTTAAGGTTGTTGTTGAATTTGTTGGTGATTTTCAATATTGAGGTTGTTGTTGAATATGTTGGTTTTATCAATGATCTTTTTTGAAATTTTTTGTACTTTTAAAGGTTGAGGTTATTGTTGAATTATTTGTTGTTTTTCATTGTTGAGGTTGTTGAAGTTGTTGGTGTTTTTCAATGTCGATGTTGTTGTTGAATTTGTTGCTGATTTACAAGATTGGGGTTGTTGATGAATTTGTTTATGTTTTTCAATGTTGAGGTTGTTGTTGAATCTGTTGGTGATATTCAATAATGAAATTGTTGCTGAATTTGTTGGTGTTATCAATGTTATTTTTTGAACATTTTTGTATTTTTCAATGTTGAGGTTGTTGTTGAATTTGTTGGTGATTTTCAATATTGAGGTTGTTGTTGAATTTGGTGCTGTTATCAATGTTAATTTTTGAACTTTTTTTTATTTTAGAAAGTTGAGCGTGTTGTTCAATTTGTTGGTTTTTTTCAATGTTGAGTTTGTTGTTGAATTTGTTGGTGTTTTTCAATGTTGAGGTTGTTGTTGAATTTGTTGTTGATTTTCAATATTGAAGTTGTTGAATTTGTTGGTGATTTTCAATGTTGAGGTTGTTGTTGAATTTGTTGGTGTCTTTCAATATTGAGGTTGTTTTTGAATTTGTTGGTGTTTTTCAATGTTGACGTTGTTGTTGAATTTGTTTGCAAATTTCAATATACAGGTTGTTGTTGAATATGTTGGTTTTATCCATGATCTTTTTTGAACTTTTTTGTAGTTTTAAATGTTGAGGTTGTTGTTGAATTTGTTGTTGATTTTCAATATTGAGTTTGTTGTTGAATATGTTGGTGTTATCAATGGTATTTTTTGAACTTTATTGTCGTTTTCAATGTTTAGGTTGTTGTTGAATTTGTTGGTGTTATCAATGTTATCTTTTGAACTTTTTTCTATTTTTCAATTTTGAGGTTGTTGTTGAATTTGTTGGTATTTTTCAATGTTGCGGTTGTTGAATTTTTGGGCGTTTTTCATTGTTGAGGTTGTTGAAGTTGTTGCTGTTTTTCATTGTTGAGATTGTTGTAGAATTTGTTGGTGTTATCAATGGTATTTTTTGAACTTTATTGTCGTTTTCAATGTTGAGGTTGTTGTTGAATTTGTTGGTGATTTTCAATATTGAGGTTGTTGTTGAATTTGATGGTGTTATCAATGTTATTTTTTGAACTTTTTCTATTTTTCAATTTTGAGGTTGTTGATGAATTTGTTGGTGTTTTTCAATGTTGAGGTTGTTGTTGAAATTGTTGGTGATATTCAATAATGAGATTGTTGTTGAAATTGTTGGTGTTATGAACGTTATTTTTTGAACTTTTTTGTATTTTTAAATGTTCAGGTTGTTGTTCAATTTGTTGGTATTTTTCAATGTTGAGGTTGTTGTTGAATTTGTTGGTGTTTTGGATTGTTGTGGTTGTTGTTGAATTTGTTGCTGTTTTTCAATGTTGAGTTTGTGGTTGAATTTGTTGCAGTTATCAATGTTCATTTTTGAACTTTGAAAGTTGAGCTTGTTGTTGAATTTGCTGGTTTTTATCAATGTTGAGGTTGTTGTTGAATTTGTTGGTGTTATTCAATGTTGAGGTTGATGTTGAATTTGTTCGTGATTTTCAATATTGAAGTTGTTGAATTTGTTGGTGATTTTCAATGTTTAGGTTGTTGTTGAATTTGTTGGTGTTTTTCAATGTTGAGCTTGTTGTTGAATTTGTTGCTGACTTTCAAAATTGAGGTTGCTGTTGAATTCGTTGGTGCTTTTCAATGTTGAGGTTGTTGTTGAATATGTTGGTGTTTTTCAATGTTGAGGTTGTTGTTGAATTTGTTAGTGTTATCAATGTTTTTTTTGAACTTATTCCCTTCTTTTAAAAGTTGAGGTTGTTGTTGAATTTGTTGGTGTTTTTCAATGTTGAAATTGTTGTTGAATTTGTTTGTGACTGTCAATATACAGGTTGATGTTGAATTTGTTAGTTTTATCAATGATCTTTTTTGAACTTTTTTGTAGTTTTAAATGTTGAGGTTGTTGAATTTGTTGGTGTTATTCATTCTTTACGTTGTTGTTGAATTTTTTTGGTGATTTTCAATATTGAGGTTGTTGTTTAATTTGTTGGCGTTTTTCAATGTTGGGGTTGTTGTTGAATTTGTTGGTGTTATCAATGTTTTTTTTTGATCATTCTCTCTTCTTTTAAAAGTTGAGGTTGTTGTTGAATTTGTTGTTGTTTTTCAATGTTGAGGTTGATGTTGAATTTGTTGGTGTTTTTAAATGTTGAGGTTGATGTTGAATTTGTTAGTGATTTTCAATATTGAGTTTGTTGTTGAATTTGTTGGCGTTTATCAATGTTGAGATTGTTGTTGAAGTTGTTGCAGGTTTTCAATGTTGAGGTCGTTGTTGAACTTGTTGGTGTCTTTCAATATTGAGGTTGTTGTTGAATTTGTTGGTGTTTTTCAATGTTGAGGTTGTTGTTGAATTTGTTGGTATTATCAATGTTATTTTTTGAACTTTTTTGTATTTTTCAATGTTGAGGCTGTTGTTGAATTTATTGGTGTTTTTCAATGTTGAGGTTGTTGAATTTGTTGGTGTTTTTCAATGTTGATGTTGCTGTTGAATTTGTTGGTGTTATCAATGTTGTTTTTTGAACGTTTTTGTATTTTTAATGTTGAGGATGTTGTTGTATTTGTTTGTGTTATCAATGTTTTTATTGAACTTTTTCTCTTCTTTTAAAAGTTGATGTTGTTGTTCAATTTGTTGATGTTTTTCAATATTCAGCTTATTGTTGAAATTGTAAGTTTTTTTCAATGTTTAGGTTGTTGTTGAATTTGTTGGTGTTATCAATATTATCTTTTGAACTTTTTTCTATTTTTCAATTTTGAGGTTGTTGTTGAATTTGTTGGTATTTTTCAATGTTGTGGTTGTTGAATTTTTGGGCGTTTTTCATTGTTGAGGTTGTTGAAGTTGTTGCTGTTTTTCATTGTTGAGATTGTTGTAGAATTTGTTGGTGTTATCAATGGTATTTTTTGAACTTTATTGTCGTTTTCAATGTTGAGGTTGTTGTTGAATTTGTTGGTGATTTTCAATATTGAGGTTGTTGTTGAATTTGATGGTGTTATCAATGTTATTTTTTGAACTTTTTCTATTTTTCAATTTTGAGGTTGTTGATGAATTTGTTGGTGTTTTTCAATGTTGAGGTTGTTGTTGAAATTGTTGGTGATATTCAATAATGAGATTGTTGTTGAATTTGTTGGTGTTATGAACGTTATTTTTTGAACTTTTTTGTATTTTTAAATGTTCAGGTTGTTGTTCAATTTGTTGGTATTTTTCAATGTTGAGGTTGTTGTTGAATTTGTTGGTGTTTTGGATTGTTGTGGTTGTTGTTGAATTTGTTGCTGTTTTTCAATGTTGAGTTTGTGGTTGAATTTGTTGCAGTTATCAATGTTCATTTTTGAACTTTGAAAGTTGAGCTTTTTGTTGAATTTGCTGGTTTTTATCAATGTTGAGGTTGTTGTTGAATTTGTTGGTGTTATTCAATGTTGAGGTTGATGTTGAATTTGTTCGTGATTTTCAATATTGAAGTTGTTGAATTTGTTGGTGATTTTCAATGTTTAGGTTGTTGTTGAATTTGTTGGTGTTTTTCAATGTTGAGCTTGTTGTTGAATTTGTTGCTGACTTTCAAAATTGAGGTTGCTGTTGAATTCGTTGGTGCTTTTCAATGTTGAGGTTGTTGTTGAATATGTTGGTGTTTTTCAATGTTGAGGTTGTTGTTGAATTTGTTAGTGTTATCAATGTTTTTTTTTAACTTATTCCCTTCTTTTAAAAGTTGAGGTTGTTGTTGAATTTGTTGGTGTTTTTCAATGTTGAAGTTGTTGTTGAATTTGTTTGTGACTGTCAATATACAGGTTGATGTTGAATTTGTTGGTTTTATCAATGATCTTTTTTGAACTTTTTTGTAGTTTTAAATGTTGAGGTTGTTGAATTTGTTGGTGTTATTCATTCTTTACGTTGTTGTTGAATTTTTTGGTGATTTTCAATATTGAGGTTGTTGTTGAATTTGTTGGTGTTATCAATGTTTTTTTTGAACTTTTTATCTTCTTTTAAAAGTTGAGGTTGTTGTTGAATTTGTTGTTGATTTTCAGTATTGAGGTTGTTGTTGAATTTGTTGGTGTTATCAATGTTTTTTTTGAACTTTCTCTCTTTTAAAAGTTGAGGTTGTTGTTGAATTTGTTGGTGTTATTCAATTTGAGGTTGTTGTTGAATTTGTTGGTTTTTTTCATTGTTGAGATTGTTGTTGAATTTGTTGGTTTGATCAATGTTTTTTGCTGAACTTGTTTGTATTTTTAAAAGTTAAGGTTGTTGTTGAAAATGTTGGTGTTTTTCAATGTTGAGGTTGTTGTTGAATTTGATGGTGATTTTCAATATTGAGGTTGTTGAATTTGTTGGTTTTATCAATGTTCTTTTTTGAACTTTTTTGTACTTTTAAAAGTTGAGGTTGTTGTTGAATTTGTTGGTGTTTTTCAATGTTGCGGTTGTTGTTGAATGTGTTGCTGATTTTCAATATTGAGGTAGTTGATGAATTTGTTGGTCTTTTTCAATATTGAGTTTGTTGTTGAATTTGTTGGTATTATCAATGTTATTTTTTGAACTTTTTTGTATTTTTCAATGTTGAGGATGTTGTTGAATTTCTTGGTGTTTGCCATTGTTGAGGTTGTTGTTGAATTTGTTGGTGTCTTTCAATATTGAGGTTGTTGTTGAATTTGTTGGTGACCTACAATATTGAGATTGTTGTTCAATTTGTTGGCGTTTTTCAATATTGATGTTGTTGTTGAATTTGTTGGTGTCTTTCAATATTGAGGTTGCTGTTGAATATGTTGGTGTTTTTCAATTGTTGAGGTTGTTGAATTTGTTGGTGTTTTTCAATATTGAGGTTGTTGATGAATTTGTTGGTCTTTTTCAATGTTGAGGTTGTTGTTGAATTTGTTGGTGATATCAATGTTATTTTTTGAACTTCTTTGTATTTTTCAATGTTGAGGATGTTGTTGAATTTGTTGGTGTTTGTCATTGTTGAGGTTGTTGTTGAATTTGTTGGTGTCTTTCAATATTGAGGTTTTTGTTGAATTTGTTGGTGTTTTTCAATGTTGAGGTTGTTGTTGAATTTGTTGGTGACTTACAATATTGAGATTGTTGTTGAATTTGTTGGCGTTTTTCAATATTGATGTTGTTGTTGAATTTGTTGGTGACTTTCAATATTGAGGTTGTTGTTGAATTTGTTGGTGTTTTTCAATTGTTGAGGTTGTTGAATTTGTTGGTGTTTTTCAATATTGAGGTTGTTGTTGAACTTGTTGGTGTTAACAATGTTTTTTGTTGAACTTGTTTGTATTTTTAAAAGTTAAGGTTGTTGTTGAATTTGTTGGTGATTTTCAATATTGAGGTTGTTGTTGAATATGTTGGTTTTATCAATGATCTTTTTTGAAATTTTTTGTACTTTTAAAGGTTGAGGTTATTGTTGAATTATTTGTTGTTTTTCATTGTTGAGGTTGTTGAAGTTGTTGGTGTTTTTCAATGTCGATGTTGTTGTTGAATTTGTTGCTGATTTACAAGATTGGGGTTGTTGATGAATTTGTTTATGTTTTTCAATGTTGAGGTTGTTGTTGAATCTGTTGGTGATATTCAATAATGAAATTGTTGCTGAATTTGTTGGTGTTATCAATGTTATTTTTTGAACATTTTTGTATTTTTCAATGTTGAGGTTGTTGTTGAATTTGTTGGTGATTTTCAATATTGAGGTTGTTGTTGAATTTGGTGCTGTTATCAATGTTAATTTTTGAACTTTTTTTTATTTTAGAAAGTTGAGCGTGTTGTTCAATTTGTTGGTTTTTTTCAATGTTGAGTTTGTTGTTGAATTTGTTGGTGTTTTTCAATGTTGAGGTTGTTGTTGAATTTGTTGTTGATTTTCAATATTGAAGTTGTTGAATTTGTTGGTGATTTTCAATGTTGAGGTTGTTGTTGAATTTGTTGGTGTCTTTCAATATTGAGGTTGTTTTTGAATTTGTTGGTGTTTTTCAATGTTGACGTTGTTGTTGAATTTGTTTGCAAATTTCAATATACAGGTTGTTGTTGAATATGTTGGTTTTATCCATGATCTTTTTTGAACTTTTTTGTAGTTTTAAATGTTGAGGTTGTTGTTGAATTTGTTGTTGATTTTCAATATTGAGTTTGTTGTTGAATATGTTGGTGTTATCAATGGTATTTTTTGAACTTTATTGTCGTTTTCAATGTTTAGGTTGTTGTTGAATTTGTTGGTGTTATCAATGTTATCTTTTGAACTTTTTTCTATTTTTCAATTTTGAGGTTGTTGTTGAATTTGTTGGTATTTTTCAATGTTGCGGTTGTTGAATTTTTGGGCGTTTTTCATTGTTGAGGTTGTTGAAGTTGTTGCTGTTTTTCATTGTTGAGATTGTTGTAGAATTTGTTGGTGTTATCAATGGTATTTTTTGAACTTTATTGTCGTTTTCAATGTTGAGGTTGTTGTTGAATTTGTTGGTGATTTTCAATATTGAGGTTGTTGTTGAATTTGATGGTGTTATCAATGTTATTTTTTGAACTTTTTCTATTTTTCAATTTTGAGGTTGTTGATGAATTTGTTGGTGTTTTTCAATGTTGAGGTTGTTGTTGAAATTGTTGGTGATATTCAATAATGAGATTGTTGTTGAAATTGTTGGTGTTATGAACGTTATTTTTTGAACTTTTTTGTATTTTTAAATGTTCAGGTTGTTGTTCAATTTGTTGGTATTTTTCAATGTTGAGGTTGTTGTTGAATTTGTTGGTGTTTTGGATTGTTGTGGTTGTTGTTGAATTTGTTGCTGTTTTTCAATGTTGAGTTTGTGGTTGAATTTGTTGCAGTTATCAATGTTCATTTTTGAACTTTGAAAGTTGAGCTTGTTGTTGAATTTGCTGGTTTTTATCAATGTTGAGGTTGTTGTTGAATTTGTTGGTGTTATTCAATGTTGAGGTTGATGTTGAATTTGTTCGTGATTTTCAATATTGAAGTTGTTGAATTTGTTGGTGATTTTCAATGTTTAGGTTGTTGTTGAATTTGTTGGTGTTTTTCAATGTTGAGCTTGTTGTTGAATTTGTTGCTGACTTTCAAAATTGAGGTTGCTGTTGAATTCGTTGGTGCTTTTCAATGTTGAGGTTGTTGTTGAATATGTTGGTGTTTTTCAATGTTGAGGTTGTTGTTGAATTTGTTAGTGTTATCAATGTTTTTTTTGAACTTATTCCCTTCTTTTAAAAGTTGAGGTTGTTGTTGAATTTGTTGGTGTTTTTCAATGTTGAAATTGTTGTTGAATTTGTTTGTGACTGTCAATATACAGGTTGATGTTGAATTTGTTAGTTTTATCAATGATCTTTTTTGAACTTTTTTGTAGTTTTAAATGTTGAGGTTGTTGAATTTGTTGGTGTTATTCATTCTTTACGTTGTTGTTGAATTTTTTTGGTGATTTTCAATATTGAGGTTGTTGTTTAATTTGTTGGCGTTTTTCAATGTTGGGGTTGTTGTTGAATTTGTTGGTGTTATCAATGTTTTTTTTTGATCATTCTCTCTTCTTTTAAAAGTTGAGGTTGTTGTTGAATTTGTTGTTGTTTTTCAATGTTGAGGTTGATGTTGAATTTGTTGGTGTTTTTAAATGTTGAGGTTGATGTTGAATTTGTTAGTGATTTTCAATATTGAGTTTGTTGTTGAATTTGTTGGCGTTTATCAATGTTGAGATTGTTGTTGAAGTTGTTGCAGGTTTTCAATGTTGAGGTCGTTGTTGAACTTGTTGGTGTCTTTCAATATTGAGGTTGTTGTTGAATTTGTTGGTGTTTTTCAATGTTGAGGTTGTTGTTGAATTTGTTGGTATTATCAATGTTATTTTTTGAACTTTTTTGTATTTTTCAATGTTGAGGCTGTTGTTGAATTTATTGGTGTTTTTCAATGTTGAGGTTGTTGAATTTGTTGGTGTTTTTCAATGTTGATGTTGCTGTTGAATTTGTTGGTGTTATCAATGTTGTTTTTTGAACGTTTTTGTATTTTTAATGTTGAGGATGTTGTTGTATTTGTTTGTGTTATCAATGTTTTTATTGAACTTTTTCTCTTCTTTTAAAAGTTGATGTTGTTGTTCAATTTGTTGATGTTTTTCAATATTCAGCTTATTGTTGAAATTGTAAGTTTTTTTCAATGTTTAGGTTGTTGTTGAATTTGTTGGTGTTATCAATATTATCTTTTGAACTTTTTTCTATTTTTCAATTTTGAGGTTGTTGTTGAATTTGTTGGTATTTTTCAATGTTGTGGTTGTTGAATTTTTGGGCGTTTTTCATTGTTGAGGTTGTTGAAGTTGTTGCTGTTTTTCATTGTTGAGATTGTTGTAGAATTTGTTGGTGTTATCAATGGTATTTTTTGAACTTTATTGTCGTTTTCAATGTTGAGGTTGTTGTTGAATTTGTTGGTGATTTTCAATATTGAGGTTGTTGTTGAATTTGATGGTGTTATCAATGTTATTTTTTGAACTTTTTCTATTTTTCAATTTTGAGGTTGTTGATGAATTTGTTGGTGTTTTTCAATGTTGAGGTTGTTGTTGAAATTGTTGGTGATATTCAATAATGAGATTGTTGTTGAATTTGTTGGTGTTATGAACGTTATTTTTTGAACTTTTTTGTATTTTTAAATGTTCAGGTTGTTGTTCAATTTGTTGGTATTTTTCAATGTTGAGGTTGTTGTTGAATTTGTTGGTGTTTTGGATTGTTGTGGTTGTTGTTGAATTTGTTGCTGTTTTTCAATGTTGAGTTTGTGGTTGAATTTGTTGCAGTTATCAATGTTCATTTTTGAACTTTGAAAGTTGAGCTTTTTGTTGAATTTGCTGGTTTTTATCAATGTTGAGGTTGTTGTTGAATTTGTTGGTGTTATTCAATGTTGAGGTTGATGTTGAATTTGTTCGTGATTTTCAATATTGAAGTTGTTGAATTTGTTGGTGATTTTCAATGTTTAGGTTGTTGTTGAATTTGTTGGTGTTTTTCAATGTTGAGCTTGTTGTTGAATTTGTTGCTGACTTTCAAAATTGAGGTTGCTGTTGAATTCGTTGGTGCTTTTCAATGTTGAGGTTGTTGTTGAATATGTTGGTGTTTTTCAATGTTGAGGTTGTTGTTGAATTTGTTAGTGTTATCAATGTTTTTTTTTAACTTATTCCCTTCTTTTAAAAGTTGAGGTTGTTGTTGAATTTGTTGGTGTTTTTCAATGTTGAAGTTGTTGTTGAATTTGTTTGTGACTGTCAATATACAGGTTGATGTTGAATTTGTTGGTTTTATCAATGATCTTTTTTGAACTTTTTTGTAGTTTTAAATGTTGAGGTTGTTGAATTTGTTGGTGTTATTCATTCTTTACGTTGTTGTTGAATTTTTTGGTGATTTTCAATATTGAGGTTGTTGTTGAATTTGTTGGCGTTTTTCAATGTTGGGGTTGTTGTTGAATTTGTTGGTGTTATCAATGTTTTTTTTGATCATTCTCTCTTCTTTTAAAAGTTGAGGTTGTTGTTGAATTTGTTGTTGTTTTTCAATGTTGAGGTTGATGTTGAATTTGTTGGTGTTTTTAAATGTTGAGGTTGATGTTGAATTTGTTAGTGATTTTCAATATTGAGGTTGTTGTTGAATTTGTTGGCGTTTATCAATGTTGAGATTGTTGTTGAAGTTGTTGCAGGTTTTCAATGTTGAGGTCGTTGTTGAACTTGTTGGTGTCTTTCAATATTGAGGTTGTTGTTGAATTTGTTGGTGTTTTTCAATGTTGAGGTTGTTGTTGAATTTGTTGGTATTATCAATGTTATTTTTTGAACTTTTTTGTATTTTTCAATGTTGAGGCTGTTGTTGAATTTATTGGTGTTTTTCAACGTTGAGGTTGTTGAATTTGTTGGTGTTTTTCAATGTTGATGTTGTTGTTGAATTTGTTGGTGTTATCAATGTTGTTTTTTGAACGTTTTTGTATTTTTAATGTTGAGGATGTTGTTGTATTTGTTAGCGTTTTTCAATGTTGAGGTTGTTGTTGAATTTCTTTGTGTTATCAATGTTTTTATTGAACTTTTTCTCTTCTTTTAAAAGTTGATGTTGTTGTTGAATTTGTTGCTGTTTTTCAATATTCAGCTTATTGTTGAAATTGTAAGTTTTTTTCAATGTTGAGAATGTTGATGAATTTGTTGGTGTTTGTCAATGTTGTGATTGTTGTTGAATTTGTTGATGATTTTCAATGTTGAGGTTGTTGTTAAACTTGTTGTTGTCTTTCAATATTGAGCTTGCTGTTGAATTTGATGGCGTTTTTAAATGTTGAAGTTGTTGTTGAATTTGTTGGTTTTATCAATGATATTTTTGGAATTTTTTGTAGTTTTAAATGCTGAGGTTGTGGTTGAAATTGTTGGTGTTTTTCAATGTTGAGGTCGTTGAATTTGTTGGTGTTATTCATTCTTTAGGTTGTTGTTGAATTTTTTGGTGATTTTCAATATTGAGGTTGTTGTTGAATTTGTTGGCGTTTTTCAATGTTCAGGTTGTTGTTGAATTTGTTGGCGTTTTTCACTGTTGTGGTTGTTGTTGAATTTGTTGGTGTTATCAATGTTTTTTTTGAACTTTTTTTTTCTTTTAAAAGTTGAGGTTGACGTTGAATTTGTTGGTGTTTTTCAATGTTTAGCTTATTGTTGAAATTGTAACTTTTTTTCAATGTTGAGGTTGTTGTTGAATTTGTTGGTGTTTTTAAATGTTGAGGTTGATGTTGAATTTGTTGGCGTTTATCAATGTTGAGATTGTTGTTGAATTTGTTGCTGATTTTCAATGTTGAGGTCGTTGTTGAACTTGTTGGTGTCTTTCAATATTGAGGTTGTTGTTGAATTTTTTG
>NW_027597341.1:0-86304 GCF_964194155.1 Cetorhinus maximus
CCCCCCCTTCCTCTTCCCCTTCCCTTCCCCTTTCCCCTTCCTCTTCCCCGCTTTCCCTTCTCCCCTTCCTCTTCCCCTCCCTCCATTTCTCCACCCCCTTCCCTCTCCCCTTCCCCTTCCCCCTCTTCCTCCCTCCCCTGCCCCCCTCGGGCGATACCTTTATCGTGGGAGGTGTACATTGCAAACCTCACGGATCATTATAATTGTACCAAGGGTCCTGAGGTCAACATTCCGCTTGGGAAGGAATGGAAGTGGGTGAGACATTCAGTGAGGTCCAAATCCACCTCAGGTGCGGTAGAACTGGACAAACCTTTCTGAAGAAGGTATCTTATCGGAGAAAAACGCCTTCTACAGGAAGGAACTATTTCAGGCAACAGGAAAGTACTTTACAATACAGAAACATTGCTCAACGCTGCAGTGAATAGAATTATACCGCACTCTTCCTTCCCCATCTCTGGTGCGTTGCCCCTGTCTCTCTCCCCGGGCTCTGACTCTTTCCATCTCCCTCACTCACTCTGTCTCCTCCTGCCTCGCCCCTTCGCATCATGACTCAATGACCCCCACTCTCAGTGTGTTCCTCCTGTCATCTATTTCCGCGCCCCTCTCTCTCGTGTAGGGGGTTGGAGGAGGTTACAGAGATAGGGAGGGTTGTAGGGGTTGGAGGAGGTTACAGAGATAGGGAGGGTTGTAGGGGCTGGAGGAGGAGACAGAGATAGGGAGGGTTGTAGGGGCTGGAGGAGGTGACAGAGATAGGGAGGGTTGTAGGGGCTGGAGGAGTTTACAGAGATAGGGAGGGGTGTGGGGGTTGGAGGAGGTTACAGAGATAGGGAGGGTTGTAGGGGCTGGAGGAGGTAACAGAGATAGGGAGGGTTGTAGGGGCTGGAGGAGGTAACAGAGATAGGGAGGGTTGTAGGGGCTGGAAGGGTTGGGGAGATAAGGAGGGTTGTAGGGGCTGAAGGCGGTTACAGAGATAGGGAGGGTTGTAGGGGCTGGAGGAGGTTACAGAGATAAGGAGGGTTGTAGGGGCTGGAAGAGGGTTACCGAGATAGGGAGGGGTGAGGGGACTGGAGGAGGTTACAGAGATAGGGAGGGTTGTAGGGACTGGAGGAGGTTACAGAGATAGGGAGGGTTGTACGGGCTGGAGGAGGGTTACAGACATAGGAAGCGTTGTAGGGGCTGGAAATGGTTACAGATATAGGGAGGGTTGTAGGGGCTGGAGGAGGGTACAGAGATAGGGAGGGTTGTAGGGGCTGGAGGAGGTTACAGAGATAGGGAGGGTTGTGGGAGCTGCACGATGTTACAGAGATAGGGAGGGTTGTCGGGTCTGGAGAGGGTTACAGAGATAGGGAGCGTTGTTGGGGCTGGAGGAGGTTACAGAAATAGGGAGGGTTGTAGGGGCTGGAGGAGGTTACAGAGATAGGGAGGGTTGTCGGGGCTGGGAGAGATTACAGAGATAGGGAGGGTTGTCGGGGCTGGGAGAGATTACAGAGATAGGGAGGGTTGTAGGGGCTGGAGGTGATTACAGAGATAGGGAGGGCTGTCAGTGCTGGGGGTGATTACAGAGATAGGCAGGGTTGTAGGGGCTGGAGGAGGTTACAGAGATAGGGAGGGTTGTAGTAGCTGCAGGAGGTAACAGAGATAGGGACGGTTGTCGGGTCTGGAGACGGTTACAGAGATAGGGAGGGTTGTAGGGGCTGGAGGAGGTTACAGAGATAGGGAGGGTTTTGGGGGTGGAGGAGGTTACAGAGATAGGGAGGGTTGTCAGGGCTGCGGGAGATTACAGAGATAGCGAGGGATGTAGGGGCTGGAGGAGATTACAGAGATAGGGAGAGTTGTAGGGGCTGGAGGAGGGTACAGAGATAGGGAGAGTTGTAGGGGCTGGAGGAGGTTTCAGAGATAGGGAGGGTTGTAGGGGCCTCAGGAGGATACAGAGATAGGGAGGGTTGTCGGTACTGGAGTAGGTTACAGAGATAGGGAGGGTTGTACGGGCTGGAGGAGGTTACAGAGATAGGGAGGGATGTAGGGGCTGGAGGAGGTTACAGAGATAGGGAGGGTTGTAGGGGCTGGAGGAGCTTACAGAGATAGGGATGGTTGTAGGGGCTAGAGGAGGGTTACGGAGATAGGGAGGGTCGTAGGGGCTGGCGGAGGTTACAGAGATAGGGAGCGTTGTATGAGCTGGAAGACGTTACAGAGATAGGGAGGGGTGTAGGGGCTGGAGGAGGTTACCGAGATAGGGAGGTCTGTTGGAGCTGCAGGAGTTTACAGATATAGGGAGAGTTGTAGGGGCTGGAGGAGGGTACAGAGATAGGGAGAGTTGTAGGGGCTGGAGGAGGGTACAGAGATAGGGAGAGTTGTAGGGGCTGGAGGAGGTTTCAGAGATAGGGAGGGTTGTAGGGGCCTCAGGAGGATAGAGATAGGGAGGGTTGTCGGTACTGGAGTAGGTTACAGAGATAGGGAGGGTTGTAGGGGCTGGAGGAGGTTACAGAGATAGGGAGGGATGTAGGGGCTGGAAAGGTTGGGGAGATAGGGAGAGTTGTAGGGGCTGGAGGGGTTAGGGAGATAGGGAGAGTTGTAGGGGCTGGAGGGGTTAGGGAGATAGGGAGAGTTGTAGGGGCTGGAAGAGGGTTACCGAGAAAGGAAGGTTTGTAGGGGCTGGAGGTGGTTAAGGAGATAGGGAGGGATGTAGGGGCTGGAGAAGGTTACAGAGATAGGGAGGGTTGTCGGGGCTGGGGGAGATTACAGAGATAGGGAAGATTGTAGGGCTGGAGGAGATTACAGAGATAGGGAGGGTTGTCAGGGCTGTGGGAGATTACAGAGACAGGGAGCGATGTAGGGGCTGGAGGAGATTACAGAGATAGGGAGGTTTGTAGTGGCTGAAGGAGGTTACGGAGATAGGGAGGGGTGTAGGGGCTGGAAATGTTGGGGAGATAGGGAGGCTTGGAGGGGCTGGTGGGGTTAGGGAGATAGGGAGAATTGTAGGTGCTGTAGGAGGTTACAGAGATAAGGGAGCGTTGTCAGAGCTGGAGGGATTAGGGAGAGTTGTAGGGGCTGGAGGAGGTTACAGAGATAGGGAGGGTTGTAGGGGCTGGAGGAGGTTACAGAGATAGGGAGAGTTGTTGGGGCTGAAGGAGATTACAGATATAGGGAGGGTTGTAGGAGCTGCAGGAGGTTACAGATAAAGGGAGATTTGTACGGGCTGGAGGAGGTGACAGAGATAGGGAGGGTTGTAGGGGCTGGAGAGGGTTACAGAGATAGGGAGGGTTGTAGGGGCTGGAGGAGGTTACAGAGATAGGGAGGGTTGTCGGGGCTGGAGGAGGTGACAGAGATAGGGAGGGTTGTTGGGGCTGGACGAGGGTTACAGAGATAGGGAGGGTTGTAGGGGCTGGAGGAGGATACAGAGATAGGGAGGGTTGTCGGTACTGGAGTAGGTTACAGAGATAGGGAGGGTTGTACGGGCTGGAGGAGGTTACAGAGATAGGGAGGGATGTAGGGGCTGGAGGAGGTTACAGAGATAGTGAGGGTTGTAGGGGCTGGAGGAGCATACAGAGATAGGGATGGTTGCAGGGGCTAGAGGAGGTTACAGAGATAGGGAGGCTTGTAGGGGCTGGAGGAGGGTTACAGAGATAGGAAGCGTTTTAGGAGCTGGAGGTGGTTACAGAGATAGGGAGGGTTGTAGGGGCTGGAGAGGGTTACAGAGATAGGGAGGGCTCTAGGGGATGGAGGAGGTGACAGAGATAGAGAGGGTTGTCAGGGCTGCGGTGGATTACAGAGATAGGGAGGGATGTAGGGGCTGGAGGAGATTACAGAGATAGGGAGGGTTGTAGGGGCTGGAAATGTTGGGGAGATATGGAGGCTTGTAGGGGCTGGAGGGATTAGGGAGATAGGGAGAGTTGTCGGTGCTGGAGGAGGTTACAGAGATGAGGGAGGGTTGTCGGAGCTGGAGGGATTAGGGAGAGTTGTAGGGGCTGGAGGAGGTTACAGAGATAGGGAGGGTTGTCGGGGCTGGGGGAGATTACAGAGATAGGGAAGATTGTAGGGGCTGGAGGAGATTACAGAGATAGGGAGGGTTGTCAGGGCTAGGGGAGATTACAGAGACAGGGAGCGATGTAGGGGCTGGAGGAGATTACAGAGATAGGGAGGTTTGTAGTGGCTGAAGAAGGTTACGGAGATAGGGAGGGGTGTAGGGGCTGGAAATGTTGGGGAGATAGGGAGGCTTGGAGGGGCTGGTGGGGTTAGGGAGAGTTGTGGGGCTGGAGGAGGTTACAGAGATAGGGAGGGTTGTAGGGGCTGGAGGAGGTTACAGAGATAGGGAGAGTTGTTGGGGCTGAAGGAGGTGACAGAGATAGGGAGGGTTGTAGGGGCTGGAGAGGGTTACAGAGATAGGGAGGGTTGTAGGGGCTAGAGGAGGTTACAGAGATAGGGAGGGTTGTCGGGGCTGGAGGAGGTGACAGAGATAGGGAGGGTTGTTGGGGCTGGAAGAGGGTTACAGAGATAGGGAGGGTTGTAGGGGCTGGAGGAGCTTACAGAGATAGGGAGGGTTGTACTGACTGCAGGAGGTTACAGAGATAGGGAGGGATGTAGGGGCTGGAGGAGGTTACAGAGATAGGGAGGGTTGTAGGGGCTGGAGGAGCTTACAGAGATAGGGAGGGTGTACTGACTTCAGGAGGTTACAGAGATAGGGAGGGATGAAGGGGCTGGAGGAGGTTACAGAGATAGGGAGGGTTGTACTGACTGCAGGAGGTTACAGAGATAGGGAGGGATGTAGGGGCTGGAGGAGGTTACAGAGATAGGGAGGGTTGTAGGGGCTGGAGGAGGATACAGAGATAGGGAGGGTTGTCGGTACTGGTGTAGGTTACAGAGATAGGGAGGGTTGTAGGGGCTGGAGGAGGTTACAGAGATAGGGAGGGATGTAGGGGCTGGAGGAGGTTACAGAGATAGGGAGGGTTGTAGGGGCTGGAGGAGCTTACAGAGATAGGGATGGTTGTAGGGGCTAGAGGAGGTTACAGAGATAGGGAGGGTTGTAGGGGCTGGAGGAGGGCTACAGAGATAGGAAGCGTCGTAGGAGCTGGAGGTGGTTACAGAGATAGGGAGGGTTGTAGGGGCTGGAGGAGATTACAGAGATAGGGAGGTTTGTAGTGGCTGAAGGAGGTTACAGAGATAGGGAGGTGTGTCGGGGCTGGAAATGTTGGGGAGATAGGGAGGCTTGTAGGGGCTGGAGGGATTAGGGAGATAGGGAGAGTTGTCGGTGCTGGAGGAGGTTACAGAGATAAGGGAGGGTTGTCGGAGCTGGAGGGATTAGGGAGAGTTGTAGGGGCTGGAGGAGGTTACAGAGATAGGGAGAGTTGTTGGGGCTGGAGGAGATTACAGAGATAGGGAGGGTTGTAGGGTCTGGAGTTGGTTACAGTGATAGGGAGGGTTGTAGGGGCTGGAGGAGGATACAGAGATAGGGAGGGATGTAGGGGCTGGAAGGGTTGGGGAGATAGGGAGGGTTGTAGGGGCTGGAGGGGTTAGGGAGATAGGGAGAGTGTTAGGTGCTGGAAGAGGAAGGTTTGTAGGGGCTGGAGATGGTTACAGAGATAGGGAGGTTTGTAGGGGCCGGAGGAGGTTACAGATATAGGGAGGGTTGTAGGAGCTGCAGAAGGTTACAGATATAGGGAGAGTTGTACGGGCTGGAGGAGGTTACAGAGATAGGGAGGGTTGTCAGGGCTGGGGGAGATTACAGAGATAGGGAAGATTGTAGGGGCTGGAGGAGATTACAGAGATAGGGAGGGTTGTCAGGGCTGGGGGAGATTACAGAGACAGGGAGCGATGTAGGGGCTGGAGGAGATTACAGAGATAGGGAGGTTTGTAGTGGCTGAAGGAGGTTACAGAGATAGGGAGGTGTGTCGGGGCTGGAAATGTTGGGGAGATAGGGAGGCTTGTAGGGGCTGGAGGGATTAGGGAGATAGGGAGAGTTGTCGGTGCTGGAGGAGGTTACAGAGATAAGGGAGGGTTGTCGGAGCTGGAGGGATTAGGGAGAGTTGTAGGGGCTGGAGGAGGTTACAGAGATAGGGAGAGTTGTTGGGGCTGGAGGAGATTACAGAGATAGGGAGGGTTGTAGGGTCTGGAGTTGGTTACAGTGATAGGGAGGGATGTAGGGGCTGGAGGAGGATACAGAGATAGGGAGGGTTGTAGGGGCTGTAGGAGGTTACAGAGATAGGGAGGGATGTAGGGGCTGGAAGGGTTGGGGAGATAGGGAGGGTTGTAGGGGCTGGATGGGTTAGGGAGATAGGGAGAGTGTTAGGTGCTGGAAGAGGAAGGTTTGTAGGGGCTGGAGATGGTTACAGAGATAGGGAGGTTTGTAGGGGCCGGAGGAGGTTACAGATATAGGGAGGGTTGTAGGAGCTGCAGAAGGTTACAGATATAGGGAGAGTTGTACGGGCTGGAGGAGGTTACAGAGATAGGGAGGGTTGTCAGGGCTGGGGGAGATTACAGAGATAGGGAAGATTGTAGGGGCTGGAGGAGATTACAGAGATAGGGAGGGTTGTCAGGGCTGGGGGAGATTACAGAGACAGGGAGCGATGTAGGGGCTGGAGGAGATTACAGAGATATGGAGGTTTGTAGTGGCTGAAGGAAGTTACAGAGATAGGGAGGGGTGTAGGGGCTGGAAATGTTGTGGAGATAGGGAGGCTTGGAGGTTGCTGGAGGGGTTAGGGAGATAGGGAGAGTTGTCGGTGCTGGAGGAGGTTACAGAGATAAGGGAGGGTTGTCGGAGCTGGAGGGATTAGGGAGAGTTGTAGGGGCTGGAGGAGGTTACAGAGATAGGGAGAGTTGTTGGGGCTGGAGGAGATTACAGAGATAGGGAGGGTTGTAGGAGCTGCAGGAGGTTACAGATATAGGGAGAGTTGTACGGGCTGGAGGAGGTGACAGAGATAGGGAGGGCTGTAGGGAATGGAGAGGGTTACAGATATAGGGAGGGTTGTAGGGGCTGGAGAGGGTTACAGAGATAGGGAGGGTTGTAGAAGCTGGAGGAGGTTACAGAGATAGGGAGGGTTGTAGGGGCTGGAGGAGTTTACAGAGATAGGGAGGGGTGTGGGGGTTGGAGGAGGTTACAGAGATAGGGGGGGTTGTAGGTGCTGGAGGTTACAGAGATAGGGAGGGTTGTAGGGGCTGGAGGAGGTTACAGAGATAGGGAGTGTTATAGGGGCTGGAGGAGGTTACAGAGATAGGGAGGGTTGTAGGAGCTGCAGGAGGTTACAGAGATAGGGAGGGTTGTCGGGTCTGTAGAGGGTTACAGAGATAGGGAGGGCTGTAGGGGCTGGAGGAGGTTACAGATTTAGGGAGAGTTGTCGGGGCTGGAGGAGATTACAGAAATAGAGAGGGTTGTAGTAACTGCAGGAGGTTACAGATATAGGGAGAGTTGTTGGGGCTGTAGGAGGGTACAGAGGTAGGGAGGGTTATAGGGGCTAGAGGAGGTTACAGAGATAGGGAGGGTTGTAGGAGCTGCAGGAGGTTACAGAGATAGGGAGGGTTGTCGGGTCTGGAGAGGGTTACAGAGATAGGGAGGGTTGTAGGGGCTGGAGGAAGTTACAGATGTGGGGAGGGGTGTCGGGGCTGGAGGAGTTTACAGAGATAGGGAGCGTTGTAGGGGCTGGAGGATGTTACAGAGAGAGGGAAGATTGTAGGGGCTGGAGGAGGTTACAGAGATAGGGAGGGTTGTCGGGGCTGGAGGAGGTTACAGAGATAGGGAGCGGTGTAGGGGCTGGAGGAGGTTACAGAGATAGGGAGGGTTGTAGGAGCTGCAGGAGGTTACAGATATATGGAGGGTTGTCGGGTCTGGAGAGGGTTACAGAGATAGGGAGGGTTGTTTGGGCTGGAGGAGGTTACAGAGATAGGGAGGTTTGTCAGGGCTGGGGGAGATTACAGAGATAGGGAGGGTTGTAAAGGTTGGAGGAGATACAGAGATAGGAAGGTTTGTAGGGGTTGGAGGAGGTTACAGATATAGGGAGGGCTATAGGGGCTGGAAGGGTTGGTGGAGATAGGGAGGGTTGTAGGGGCTGGAGGTGTTAGGGAGATAGGGAGAGTTGTAGGGGCTGGAGGAGGTTACAGAGATAAGGGAGGGTTGTCGGGGCTTGAGGGGTTAGGGAGAGTTGTAGGGGCTGGAGGAGGTGACAGAAATAGGGAGGGTTGGAGGGACTGGAGGAGGTTACAGAGATGAGGGTTGTAGGGGCTGGAAGAGGGTTACAGAGATAGGGAGGGTCGTAGGGGCTGGAGGAGGTTACAGAGATAGGGAGGGTTGTAGGGGTTGGAGGAGCTTACAGAGATAGGGAGGGTTGTAGGGACTGCAGGAGGTTACAGAGATAGGGAGGGTTGTAGGGGCTGGAGGAGGTTACAGAGATAGGGAGGGTTGTAGGGGTTGGAGGAGCTTACAGAGATAGGGAGGGTTGGAGGGACTGGAGGAGGTTACAGAGATGAGAGTTGTAGGGGCTGGAAGAGGGTTACCGAGATAGGAAGGGTTGTAGAGGCTGGAGGAGGTTACAGTGAGAGGGAAGATTGTAGGGCCTGGAGGAGGTTACAGAGGTAGGGAGGGTTGTCGGGGCTGGAGGAGGTGACAGAGATAGGGAGGGTTGTCGGGGCTGGAGGAGGTGACAGTGATAGGGAGGGTTGTATGTGCTGGAGGTTACAGAGATAGGGAGGGTTGTAATGGCTGGAGGAGGTAACAGAGCTAGGGAGGGTTGTATTAGCGGGAGGAGGTTACAGAGATAGCGAGGGCTGTAGGAGCTGCAGGATGTTACAGAGATAGGGAGGGGTGTAGGAGCTGGAGGTGGTTACAGAGATAGGGAGGGGTGTAGGAGCTGCAGGAGGTTACAGATATAGGGAGAGTTGTAGGGGCTGGAGGAGGGTACAGAGATAGGGAGGGTTGTAGAGGCTGGAGCAGTTTACAGAGATAGGGAGGGTTGTAGCCGCTGCAGGAGGTTACAGAGATAGGGAGGGTTGTAGGAGCTGCAGGAGGTTACAGAGATAGGGAGGGATGTAGGAGCTGCAGGAGGTTACAGAGAGAGGGAGAGTTGTAGGGGCTAGAGAAGGGTACAGAGATAGGGAGAGTTGTTGGGGCTGGAGGAGGTTACAGAGATAGGGAGGGTTGTCGGAGCTGGATGAGGTTACAGAGATAGGGAGGGTTGTAGGGGCTGGAGGAGGTTACAGAGTTGGGAGGGTTGTCGGGGCTGGAGGAGGTGACAGAGATAGGGAGGGTTGTCGGGGCTGGAGGAAGTGACAGAGATAAGGAAGGGTTTAGGGGCTGGAAGAGGTTACAGAGATAGGGAAGGCTGTAGGAGCTGGAGGAGTTTACAGAGATAGGGAGGAGTGTAGGGGCTGGAGGAGGCAACAGAGATAGGGAGGGTTGTAGTAGCTGCAGGAGGTTACAGATATAGAGAGAGTTGTAGGGGCTGGAGGAGGGTACAGAGATATGGAGGATTGTAGGGGCTGGAGGAGGTTACATAGATAGGGAGGGTTGCAGGAGCTGCAGGAGGTTACAGAGATAGGGAGGATTGTCGGGTCTGGAGAGGGTTACAGAGATAGGGAGGGTTGTAGGGGCTGGAGGAGGTGACAGAAATAGGGAGGTTCGTAGGGGCTGGAGGAGGTTACAGAGATAGGGAGGGTTGTCGGGGCTGGAGGAGGTGACAGAGATAGGGAGGGTTGTTGGGGCTGGAGAGGGTTACAGAGATAGGGAGGGTTGTTGGGGCTGGATAGTGTTACAGAGATAGGGAGCGTTGTAGGAGCTGGAGGAGGTTACAGGGATAGGGAAGATTGTAGGGTTTGGAGGAGGTTACAGAGATAGGGAGGGTTGTCGGGGCTGGAGGAAGTGACAGAGATAAGGAAGGGTGTAGGGGCTGGAAGAGGTTACAGAGATAGGGAGGGCTGTAGGAGCTGGAGGAGGTTACAGAGATAGGGAGGAATGTAGGGGCTGGAGGAGGTTACAGGGATAGGGAGGGTTGTAGGGGCTGGAGGAGGTTACAGATATAGGGAGAGTTGTAGGGGCTGGAAGAGGGTACAGAGATAGGGAGGTTTGTAGGGGCTGGAGGAGTTTACAGATACAGGGAGAGTTGTAGGGGCTGGAGGAGATTACAGAGATAGGGAGCGTTGTATGGGCTGGAGGAGGTTACAGATTTAGGGAGGGTTGTCGGGGCTGGAGGAGATTACAGACATAGGGAGGGTTTTAGGGGCTGGAGGAGGTTACAGAGAGAGGGAACATTGTAAGGGCTGGAGGAGGTTACAGAGATAGGGAGGGTTGTCGGGGCTGGAAGAGGTGACAGAGATAGGGAGGGTTGTAGGGGCTGCAGGAGGTTACAGAGATAGGGAGGGTTGTATGAGCTGGAGGAGGTGACAGAGATAGGGAGGGGTGTAGGGGCTGGAGGAGGTTACAGAGATAGGTAGGGTTGTAGGAGCTGCAGGATGTTACAGAGATAGGGAGGGTTGTCGGGTCTGGAGAGGGTTACAGAGATAGGGAGGGTTGTAGGAGCTGCAGGATGTTACAGAGATAGGGAGGGTTGTCGGGTCTGGAGACGGTTACAGAGATGGGTAGGGTTGTCGGGGCTGGAAGAGGTGACAGAGATAGGGAGGGTTGTTGGGGCTGGAAGAGGTTACAGAAATAGGGAGGTTTGTAGGGGCTAGAGGAGGTTATAGAGATAGGAAGGGTTGTCAGGGCTGGGGGAGATTAGAGATGGGGAGGGTTGTAGGGGCTGGTGGAGATTACAGAGATAGGGAGGGTTGTCAGGGCTGGGGGAGATTACAGAGATAGGGAGGGTTGTAGTGGTTGGAGGAGATTACATAGATAGGAAGGTTTGTAGGGGCTGGAGGAGGTTACAGAGATAGGGAGGGGTGTAGGGGCTGGAAGGGTTGGGGAGATAGGGAGGGCTGTAGAGGCTGGAGGGGTTAGGGAGATAGGGAGATTTGTAGGTGGAGGAAAAGGTTACAGAGATAAGGGAGGGTTGCTGGGGGTGGAGGGGTTTGGGAGAGTTATAGGGGCTGGAGGAGGTTACAGAGATAGGGAGAGTTGTTGCGGCTGGAGGAGATAACAGAGATAGGGAGGGTTGTAGGGGCTGGAGGTGGTTACAGAGATAGGGAGGGTTGGAGCGCTGGAGGAGGTTACCGAGATAGGGAGGGTTGTTGGGGCAGGAGGAGGTGACAGAGATAGGGAGGGTTGTAGGGGCTGGAAGAGGGTTACCGAGATAGGAAGGGTTGTCGGGGCTGGAGGAGGTGACAGAGATAGGGAGGGTTGTCGGGGCTGGAGGAGATTACAGAGATAGGGAGGGGTGTAGGGGCTGGAGGAGGTGACAGTGATAGGGAGGGTTGTGTGTGCTGGAGGTTACAGAGATAGGGAGGGTTGTAGGGGCTGGAGGAGGTTACCGAGATAGCGAGAGCTGTAGGAGCTGCAGGATGTTACAGAGATAGGGAGGGTTGTAGAGGCTGGAGCAGTTTACAGAGATAGGGAGGGTTGTAGGAGCTGCAGGAGGTTACAGAGATAGGGAGGGATGTAGGAGCTGCAGGAGGTTACAGAGAGAGGGAGAGTTGTAGGTGCTGGAGGAGGGTACAGAGATAGGGAGGGTTGTAGAGGCTGGAGCAGTTTACAGAGATAGGGAGGGGTGTTGGGGTTGGAGGAGGTTACAGAGATAGGGAAGGTTGTAAGAGCTGCAGGAGGTTACAGATATAGGGAGAGTTGTAGGGGCTGGAGGAGTGTACAGAGATAGGGAGGGTTGTAGAGGCTGGAGCAGTTTATAGAGATAGGGAGGGTTGTAGGAGCTGCAGGAGGTTACAGAGACAGGGAGGGATGTAGGAGCTGCAGGAGGTTGCATAGAGAAGGAGAGTTGTAGGGGCTAGAGAAGGGTACAGAGATAGGGAGAGTTGTAGGGGCTGGTGGAGGTTACAGAGATAGGGAGGGTTGTCGGAGCTGGATGAGGTTACAGAGATAGGGAGGGTTGTAGGGGCTGGAGGAGGTTACAGAGTTGGGAGGGTTGTCGGGGCTGGAGGAGGTGACAGAGATAGGGAGGGTTGTCGGGGCTGGATGAAGGGACAGAGATAAGGAAGGGTGTAGGGGCTGGAAGAGGTTACAGAGATAGGGAAGGCTGTAGGAGCTGGAGGAGGTTACAGAGATAGGGAAGAGTGTAGGGGCTGGAGGAGGTAACAGAGATAGGGAGGGTTGTAGTAGCTGCAGGAGGTTACAGATATAGAGAGAGTTGTAGGGGCTGGAGGAGGGTACAGAGATAGGGAGTGTTGTAGGGGCTGGAGGGGGTTACAGAGATAGGGAGGGTTGTCGGGTCTGGGGGAGATTACAGAGTTGGGAGGGTTGTCGGTGCTGGAGGAGGTGACAGAGATAGGGAGGGTTGTTGGGGCTGGAGAGGGTTACAGAGATTGGGAGGGTTGTTGGGGCTGGATAGTGTTACAGAGATAGGGAGGGTTGTAAGAGCTGCAGGAGGTTACAGATATAGGGAGAGTTGTAGGGGCTGGAGGAGTGTACAGAGATAGGGAGGGTTGTAGAGGCTGGAGCAGTTTATAGAGATAGGGAGGGTTGTAGGAGCTGCAGGAGGTTACAGAGACAGAGAGGGATGTAGGAGCTGCAGGAGGTTGCATAGTGGGCTGGATAGTGTTACAGAGATAGGGAGGGTTGTAGGGGCTGGAGGAGGTTACAGAGATAGGGAGGGGTGTAGGGGCTGGAAGGGTTGGGGAGATAGGGAGGGCTGTAGAGGCTGGAGGGGTTAGGGAGATAGGGAGATTTGTAGGTGGAGGAAAAGGTTACAGAGATAAGGGAGGGTTGCTGGGGGTGGAGGGGTTTGGGAGAGTTATAGGGGCTGGAGGAGGTTACAGAGATAGGGAGAGTTGTTGCGGCTGGAGGAGATAACAGAGATAGGGAGAGTTGTAGGGGCTAGAGAAGGGTACAGAGATAGGGAGAGTTGTAGGGGCTGGTGGAGGTTACAGAGATAGGGAGGGTTGTCGGAGCTGGATGAGGTTACAGAGATAGGGAGGGTTGTAGTGGCTGGAGGAGGTTACAGAGTTGGGAGGGTTGTCGGGGCTGGAGGAGGTGACAGAGATAGGGAGGGTTGTCGGGGCTGGAGGAAGGGACAGAGATAAGGAAGGGTGTAGGGGCTGGAAGAGGTTACAGAGATAGGGAAGGCTGTAGGAGCTGGAGGAGGTTACAGAGATAGGGAGGAGTGTAGGGGCTGGAGGAGGTTACAGAGATAGGGAGGGTTGTATGAGCTGGAGGAGGTGACAGAGATAGGGAGGGGTGTAGGGGCTGGAGGAGATTACAGAGATAGGTAGGGTTGTAGGAGCTGCAGGATGTTACAGAGATAGGGAGGGTTGTCGGGTCTGGAGAGGGTTACAGAGATAGGGAGGGTTGTAGGAGCCGCAGGATGTTACGTAGATAGGGAGGGTTGTCGGGTCTGGAAAGGGTTACAGAGATATGGAGGGTTGTCGGGGCTGGAGGAGGTGACAGGGATAGGGAGGGTTGTTTGGGCTGGAGGAGGTTACACAGAGAGGGAGGGTTGTAGGAGCAGCAGGATGTTACAGAGATAGGGAGGGTTGTCGGGTCTGGAGAGGGTTACAGAGATAGGGAGGGTTGTAGGGGCTGGAGGAGGTGACAGAGATAGGGAGGGTTGTTGGGGCTGGAGGAACTTACAGAAACAGGGAGGGTTGTAGGGGCTGGAGGATGTTACAGAGATAGGGAGGGTTGTCGGGGCTGGTGGAGATTACAGAGATAGGGATGGTTGTTAGAACTGGGGGAGATTACAGAGATAGGGAGGGTTGTAGGGGTTGGGGGAGATTACGGAGATGGGGAGGGTTGTAGGGGCTGGTGGAGATTACAGAGATAGGGATGGTTGTTAGGACTGGGGGAGATTACAGAGATAGGGAGGGTTGTAGGGGTTGGGGGAGATTACGGAGATAGGGATGTTTGTAGGGGCTGGAGGAGGTTACAGAGATAGGGGTGTAGGTGCTGGAAGGGTTGGGGAGATAGGGAGGGTTGTAGAGGCTGGAGGGGTTAGGGAGATAGGGAGAGTTGGAGGTGCAGGAAAAGGTTACAGAGATAAGGGAGGGTTTTCGGGGGTGGAGAGGTTTGGGAGAGTTATAGGGTCTGGAGGAGGTTACAGAGATAGGGAGAGTTGTTGGGGCTGGAGGAGGTTACAGAGATAGGGAAGGTTGTAGGGGTTGGAGGAGCTTACAGAGATAGGGAGGGTTGTAGGGACTGCAGGAGGTTACAGAGATAGGGAGGGATGTAGGAGCTGCCGGAGGTTACAGATGTAGGGAGAGTTGTAGGGGCTGGAAGAGTATACAGAAATAGAGAAGGTTGTCAGGGCTGGAGGACGTTACAGAATTGGGAGGGTTGTCGGGGCTGGAGGAGGTGACAGAGATGGGGAGGGTTGTAGGAGTGCAGGAGGTTACAGAGATAGGGAGGGTTGTAGGTGCTGGAGGAGGTTTGCATAGATAGGACGCGCTGTAGGGGCTGGAGGTGGTTACAGAGATAGGGAGGGTTGTAGGGGCTGGAGAGGAGTACAGAGATAGGAAGTGCTGTAGGGGCTGGAGCAGGTTACAGAGATAGGGAGGGTTGTCGGGGCTTGAGTAGTTGAACAGAGATAGGGAGGGTTGGAGGAGCTGGAGGAGGTTACAGAGATAGGGAGAGTTGTAGGGGCTGGAGGAGGTTACAGATTTAGAGAGAGTTGTCGGGGCTGCAGGAGGTGACAGAGATGGGGAGGGTTGTAGGAGTGCAGGAGGTTACAGAGATAGGGAGGGTTGTAGTGGTTGGAGGAGGTTTACAGAGAGAGGAAGCGCTGTAGGGGCTGGAGGTGGTTACAGAGTTGGGAAGGCTGTAGGAGCTGCAGGAGGTTACAGATATAGGGAGAGTTGTAGGGGCTGGAGGAGGTTACAGAGATAGGGAGGGTTGTAGGGGCTGGAGGAGCTTACAGAGATAGGGAGGGGTGTGGGGGTTGGAGGAGGTTATTGAGATAGGGACGGTTGTAGGGGCTGGAGGTTAAAGAGATAGGGAGGGTTGTCGGTGCTGGAGTAGGTTACAGAGATAGGGAGGATTGCAGGGGCTGGAGGAGTTTACAGAGATAGGGAGGGTTGATGGGGCTGGAGGAGGTTACAGAGATAGGGAGGGATGTAGGAGATGCCGGAGGTTACAGATGTAGGGAGATTTGAAGGGGCTGGAGGTGGTTACAGAGATAGGGAGGGTTGTAGGGGCTGGAGAAGGTTACAGAGATAGGGAGGGTTGTAGGGGCTGGAGGAGTTTACAGAGAAAGGGCGGGTGTGGGGGTTGGAGGAGGTTATTGAGATAGGGACGTTTGTAGGGGCTGGAGGTTACAGAGATAGGGAGGGTTCTAGAGACTGGAGGAGGTTACAGAGATAGGGAGGGCTGTAGGAGCTGCAGGAGGTTACAGATATAGGGAGAGTTGTAGGGGCTGGAGGAGGTAACAGAGATAGGGAGGGTTGTAGGAGCTGGAGGAGGTTACAGATATAGGGCGGGGTGCAGTGGCTGGAGGAGGTTACAGAGTTGGTAGGGTTGTCGGGTCTGGAGAGGGTTACAGAGATAGGGAGGGTTGTCAGGGCTGGAAATGGTGACAGAGATAGGGACGGTTTTTGGGGCTGGAGAGGGTTACAGAGATTGGGAGGGTTGTAGGGGCTGGAGGAGGTTACAGAGATTGGGAAGATTGTAGGGGTTGGATGAGGTTACAGAGATAGGGAGGGTTGTAGCGCTGGAGGAGGTTACTGAGATAGGGAAGGTTGTCGGAGCTGGAGTAGGTTACAGAGATAGGGAGGGTTGTAGGGGCTGGAGGAGGTTACAGAGATAGGGAGGGTTGTAGGGGCTGGAGGAGGTTACAGATATAGGGAGGGATGTAGGAGCTGCCGGAGGTTACAGATGTAGGGAGAGTTGTAGGGGCTGGAGGAGTGTACAGAATTAGAGAGGGTGGTCAGGGCTGGAGGAGGTTGCAGAGTTGGGAGGGTTGTCGGGGATGGAGGAGGTGACAGAGATGGGGAGGGTTGTAGGAGTGCAGGAGGTTACAGAGATAGGGAGGTTTGTAGGGGCTGGAGGAGGTTTACAGAGATAGGAAGCGCTGTAGGGGCTGGAGGAGGTTACAGAGATAGGGAGGTTTGTCGGGCCTGGAGTAGTCGACAGAGATAGGGAGGGTTGGAGGAGCTGGAGGAGGTTACAGATATAGGCAGAGTTGTAGGGGCTGGAGGAGGGTTACCGAGATAGGAAGGGTTGTAGGGGCTGGAGTTGGTTACAGAGATAGGGAGGGTTGTAGGGGCTGGAGGAGGTTACAGAGATAGGGAGGGTTGTAGGGGCTGGAGGAGTTTACAGAGATAGGGAGGGGTGTGGGGGTTGGAGGAGGTTATTGAGATAGGGACGGTTGTAGCGGCTGGAGGAGTTTACAGAGATAGGGAGGGGTGTGGGGGTTGGAGGACGTTATTGAGATAGAGACGGTTGTAGGGGCTGGAGGTTAGAGAGATAGGGAGGGTTGAAGGGGCTGGAGGAGGATTACCGAGATAGGAAGGGTTGTAGGAGCTGCAGGAGGTTACAGATATAGGGAGAGTTGTAGGGGCTGGAGGCGGTTACAGAGATAGGGAGGGTTGTAGGAGCTGGAGGAGGTTACAGAGATAGGGCGGGGTGTAGTGGCTGGAGGAGGTTACAGAGTTGGGAGGGTTGTCGGGGCTGGAGGTGGTGACAGAGATAGGGAGGGTTGTTGGGGCTGGAGAGGGTTACAGATATAGGGAGGGTTTTTGGGGCTGGAGAGGGTTACAGAGATTGGGAGGGTTGTAGGGGCTGGCGGAGGTTACAGAGATTGGGAAGATTGTAGGGGTTGGATGAGGTTACAGAGATAGGGAGGGTTGTCGGGGCTGGAGGAAGTGACAGAGGTACGGAAGGGTGTAGGGGGTGGAAGAGGTTACAGAGATAGGGAGGGCTGTAGGAGCTGCAGGAGGTTACAGATATAGGGAGAGTTGTAGGGGCTGGAGGAGGTTACAGAGATAGGGAGAGTTATAGGGGCTGGAGGAGGTTACAGAGATAGGGAGAGTTGTAGGAGCTGCAGGAGGTTACAGAGATAGGGAGTGTTGTCGGGTCTGGAGTGGGTTACAGAGATAGGGAGGGTTGTAGGGGCTGGAGGAGGTTACAGATTTAAGGAGAGTTGACAGGGATGGAGGAGATTACAGAAATAGGGAGGGTAGTAGTAACTGCAGGTGGTTACAGATATAGGGAGAGTTGTTGGGGCTGGAGGAGGATACAGAGATAGGGAGAGTTATAGGGGCTGGAGGAGGTTACAGAGATAGGGAGGGTTGAAGGAGCTGCAGGAGGTTACAGAGATAGGGAGGGTTGTCGGGTCTGGTGAGGGTTACAGAGATAGGGAGGGTTGTGGGGGCTGGAGGAAGTTACAGATTTAGGGAGGGTTGTCGAGGCTGGAGGAGTTTACAGAGATAGGGAGCATTATAGGGGCTGGAGGAGGTTACAGAGTGAGGGAAGATTGTAGGGGCTGGAGGAGGTTACAGAGATAGGGAAGGTTGTCGGGGCTGGAGGAGGTTACAGAGATAGGGAGGGTTGTCGGGGCTGGAGGAGGTGACAGAGATAGGGAGGGTTGTCGGGGCTGGAGGAGGTTACAGAGATAGGGAGGGGTGTAAGGGCTGGAGGAGGTGACAGTGATAGGGAGGGTTGTATGTGCTGGAGGTTACAGGGATAGGGTGGGTTGTAATGGCTGGAGGAGGTTACAGAGCTAGGGAGGGTTGTATTAGCAGGAGGAGGTTACAGAGATAGGGAGGGGTGTAGGGGCTGGAGGAGGTTACCAAGATAGTGAGGGGTGTAGGAGCTGCAGGATGTTACAGAGATAGGGAGGGGTGTAGGATCTGGAGGTGGTTACAGAGATAGGGAGAGTTGTAGGGGCTGGATGAGGGTACAGAGATAGGGAGGGTTGTAGGGGCTGGAGGAGGTTACAGAGACAGGGAAGGGTGTTGGGGTTGGAGGAGGTTATAGAGATAGGGAGGGTTGTAATAGCTGCAGGAGGTTACAGAGATAAGGAGGGTTGTAGGGGCTGGAAGAGGGTTACCGAGATAGGAAGGGTTGTAGGGGCTGGAGGTTACAGAGATAGGGAGGGTTCTAGGGACTGGAGGAGGTTACAGAGATAGGGAGGGTTGTCGGGGCTGGAGGAAGTGACAGTGGTAAGGAAGGGTGTAGGGGCTGGAAGAGCTTACAGAGATAGGGAGGGCTGTAGGAGCTGCAGGAGGTTACAGATATAGGGAGAGTTGTAGTGGTTGGAGGAGGGTACAGAGATAGGGAGTGTTATAGGGGCTGGAGGAGGTTACAGGGATAGGGAGGGTTATAGGAGCTGCAGGAGGTTACAGAGATAGGGAGGGTTATAGGAGCTGCAGGAGGTTACAGAGATACGGAGGGTTGTCGGGTCTGGAGAGGGTTACAGAGATAGGGAGGGCTGTAGGGGCTGGAGGAGATTACAGATTTAAGGAGGGTTGTAGTAACTGCAGGAGGTTACAGATATAGGGAGAATTGTTGGGGCTGGAGGAGGGTACAGAGATAGGGAGGGTTATAGGGGCAGGAGGAGGTTACAGAGATAGGGAGAGTTGTTGGGGCTGGAGGAGATTACAGAGATAGGGAGGGTTGTAGGGGCTGGAGGTGGTTGCAGAGATAGGGAGGGTTGTAGCACTGGAGGAGGTTACTGAGATAGGGAGGGTTGTCGGTGCTGGAGTAGGTTACAGAGATAGGGAGGGTTGTAGGGGCTGGAGGAGGTTACAGAGATAGGGAGGGTTGTAGGGGCTGGAGGAGGTTACAGAGATAGGGAGGGATGTAGGAGCTGCCGGAGGTTACAGATGTAGGTAGAGTCGTAGGGGCTGGAGGAGTGTACAGAAATAGAGAGGGTTGTCAGGGCTGGAGGAGGTTGCAGAGTTGGGAGGGTTGTCGGGGCTGGAGGAGGTGACAGAGATGGGGAGGATTGTAGGAGTGCAGGAGGTTACAGAGATAGGGAGGGTTGTAGGGGCTGGAGGAGGTTTACAGAGATAGGAAGCGCTGTAGGGGCTGGAGGTGGTTACAGAGTTGGGAAGGCTGTAGGAGCTGCAGGAGGTTACAGATATAGGGAGAGTTGTAGGGGCCGGAGGAGGTTACAGAGATAGGGACGGTTGTAGGGGCTGGAGGAGTTTACAGAGATAGGGAGGGGTGTGGGGGTTGGAGAAGGTTATTGAGATAGGGAAGGTTGTAGGGGCTGGAGGTTACAGAGATAGGGAGGGTTGTAGGGACTGGAGGAGGTTACAGAGATAGGGAGGGCTGTAGGAGCTGCAGGAGGTTACAGATATAGGGAGAGTTGTAGGGGCTGGAGGAGGTTACAGAGATAGGGAGGGTTGTAGGAGCAGGAGGAGGTTACAGAGATAGGGAGGGTTGTAGGAGCTGGAGGAGGTTACAGAGATAGGGCGGGGTGTAGTGGCTGGAGGAGGTTACAGTGTTGGGAGGGTTGTCGGGGCTGTAGGTTGTGACAGAGATAGGGAGGGGTTTTCGGACTGGAGAGGGTTACAGAGATTGGGAGGGTTGTAGGGGCTGGAGGAGGTTACAGAGATTGGGAAGATTGTAGGGGCTGGAAGAGGTTACAGAGATAGGGAGGGTTGTCGGGGCTGGAGGAGATTACAGAAATAGGGAGGGTTGTAGTAACTGCAGGAGGTTACAGATATAGGGAGAGTTGTTGGGGCTGGAGGAGGGTACAGAGATAGGGAGGGTTATAGGGGCTGGAGGAGGTTACAGAGATAGGGAGGGTTGTAGGAGCTGCAGGAGGTTACAGAGATAGGGAGGGTTGTCGGGTCTGGAGAGGGTTACAGAGATAGGGAGGGTTGTAGGGGCTGGAGGAGGTTACAGATTTAGGGAGGGTTGTCGGGGCTGGAGGAGTTTACAGAGATAGGGAGTGTTGTAGGAGCTGCAGGATGTTACAGAGATAGGGAGGGGTGTAGGGGCTGGAGGAGGTTACAGATTTAGGGACGGTTGTCGGGGCTGGAGGAGGTTACAGAGATAGGGAGTGTTGTAGGAGCTGCAGGATGTTACAGAGATAGGGAGGGGTGTAGGATCTGGAGGTGATTACATAGATAGGGAGAGTTGTAGGGACTGGATGAGGGTACAGAGATAGGGAGGGTTGTAGGGGCTGGAGGAGGTTACAGAGACAGGGAAGGGTGTTGGGGTTGGAGGAGGTTACAGAGATAGGGAGGGTTGTAATAGCTGCAGGAGGTTACAGATATAGGCAGAGTTGTAGGGGCTGGAGGATGGTACAGGGATAGGGAGGGTTGTAGGGGCTGGAGGAGTTTACAGAGATAGGGAGGGCCGTAGGAGCTGGAGGAGGTTACAGAGATAGGGGGGAGTGTAGGGGCTGGAGGAGGTTACAGAGATAGGTAGGGTTGTAGTAGCTGCAGGAGGTTACAAATATAGAGAGAGTTGAAGGGGCTGGAGGAGAGTACAGGGATAGCGAGGGTTGTAGGGGCTGGAGGAGTTTACAGAGTTAGGGTGGGTTGTAGGAGCTGCAGGAGGTTACAGAGATAGGGAGGATTGTCGGGTCTGGAGAGGGTTACAGAGATAGGGAGGGTTGTAGGGGCTAGAGGAGGTGACAGAAATAGGGAGGGTCGTAGGGGCTGCAGGAGGTTACAGAGATAGAGAGGGTTGTCGGGTCTGGGGGAGATTACAGCGTTGGGAGAGTTGTCGGGGCTGGAGGAGGTGACAGAGATAGGGAGGGTTGTTGGGGCTGGAGAGGGTTACAGAGATAGGGAGGGTTGTTGGAGCTGGATAGTGTTACAGAGATAGGGAGCGTTGTAGGGGCTGGAGGAGGTTACAGAGATAGGGAAGATTGTAGGGGTTGGAGGAGGTCACAGAGATAGGGAGGGTTGTCGGGGCTGGAGGAAGTGACAGAGATAAGGAAGGGTGTAGGGGCTGGAAGAGGTTACAGAGATAGGGAGGGCTGTAGGAGCTGGAGGAGGTTACAGAGTTAGGGAGGAGTGTAGGGGCTGGAGGAGATTACAGAGATAGGGAGGTTTATAGTAGCTGCAGGAGGTTACAGATATAGGGAGAGTTGTAGGGGCTGGAGGAGGGTACAGAGATAGGGAGGGTTGTAGGGGCTGGAGAGGGTTACAGAGATAGGGAGGGTTGTAGGGGCTGGAGGAGGTTACAGATTTAGGGAGGGTTGTCGGGGCTGGAGGTGATTACAGAGATAGGGAGGGTTGTAGGGGCTGGAGGAGGCTACAGAGAGAGGGAAGATTGTAGCGGCTGGAGGAGGTTACAGAGATAGGGAGGGTTGTCGGGGCTGGAGGAGGTGACAGGGATAGGGAGGGTTGTTGGGACTGGAGGAGGTTTAGAGATAGGGAGGGTTGTAGGAGCAGCAGGATGTTACGGAGATAGGGAGGGTTGTCGGGTCTGGAGAGGGTTACAGAGATAGGGAGGGTTGTAGGGGCTGGAGGAGGTGACAGAGATAGGGAGGGTTGTTGGGGCTGTAGGAGGTTACAGAAATAGGAAGGGTTGTAGGGGCTGGAGGAGGTTACAGAGATAGGGAGGGTTGTCGGGGCTGGGGGAGATTACAGAGATGGGGAGGGTTGTAGGGGCTGGTGGAGATTACAGAGATAGGGAGGGTTGTAGGGGTTGAAGGACATTACGGAGATAGGGAGGTTTGTAGGGGCTGGAGGAGGTTACAGAGATAGGGAGGTATGTAGGGGCTGGAAGGGTTGGGGAGATAGGAATGGTTGTAGAGGCTGGAGGGGTTAAGGAGATAGGGAGAGTTGTAGGTGCAGGAAAAGGTTACAGGGATAAAGGAGGGTTGTCGGGGGTGGAGGGGTTTGGGAGAGTTATAGGGGCTGGAGGAGGTTACAGAGATAGTGATAGTTGTTGGGGCTGGAGGAGATTACAGAGATAGGGAGGGTTGTAGGGGCTGGAGGTGGTTACAGAGATAGGGGGGGTTGTAGCGCTGGAGGAGGTTACTGAGATAGGGAGGGTTTTCGGTGCTGGAGTAGGTTACAGAGGTAGGGAGGGTTGTAGGGGCTGGAGGAGGTTACAGAGATAGGGAGGGATGTAGGAGCTGCCGGAGGTAACAGATGTAGGGAGAGTTGTAGGGGCTGGAGGAGTGTACAGAAATAGAGAGGGTTGTCAGGGCTGGAGGAGGTTGCAGAGTTGGGAGGGTTGTCGGGGCTGGAGGAGGTGACAGAGATGGGGAGTGTTGTAGGAGTGCAGGAGGTTACAGAGATAGGGAGGGTTGTAGGGGCTGGAGGAGGTTTACAGAGATAGGAAGCACTGTAGGGGCTGGAGGTGGTTACAGAGATAGGGAGGGTTGTCGCGGCTGGAAGAGGGTTACCGAGATAGGAAGGGTTGTAGGGGCTGGAGGTGGTTACAGAGATAGGGAGGGTTGTAGGGGTTGGAGGAGGTTACAGAGATAGGGAGGGTTGTCGGGGCTGGAGGAAGTGACAGTGGTAAGGAAGGGTGTAGGGGCTGGAAGAGCTTACAGAGATAGGGAGGGCTGTAGGAGCTGCAGGAGGTTACAGATATAGGGAGAGTTGTAGTGGCTGGAGGAGGGTACAGAGATAGGGAGGGTTATAGGAGCTGCAGGAGGTTACAGAGATAGGGAGGGTTATAGGAGCTGCAGGAAGTTACAGAGATACGGAGGGTTGTCGGGTCTGGAGAGGGTTACAGAGATAGGGAGGGCTGTAGGGGCTGGAGGAGGTTACAGATTTAGGGAGGGATGTCGGGGCTGGAGGAGATTACAGAAATAGGGAGGGTTGTAGTAACTGCAGGAGGTTACAGATATAGGGAGAATTGTTGGGGCTGGAGGAGGGTACAGAGATAGGGAGGGTTATAGGGGCAGTAGGAGGTTACAGAGATAGGGAGAGTTGTTGGGGCTGGAGGAGATTACAGAGATAGGGAGGGTTGTAGGGGCTGGAGGTGGTTGCAGAGATAGGGAGGGTTGTAGGGGCTGGAGTAGGTTAGAGAGATCGGGAGGGTTGTAGGGGCTGGAGGAGGTTACAGAGATAGGGAGGGTTGTAGGGTCTGGAGGAGGTTACAGAGATAGGGAGGGATGTAGGAGCTGCTGGAGGTTACAGATGTAGGTAGAGTTGTAGGGGCTGGAGGAGTGTACAGAAATAGAGAGGGTTGTCAGGGCTGGAGGAGGTTGCAGAGTTGGGAGGGTTGTCGGGGCTGGAGGAGGTGACAGAGATGGGGAGTGTTGTAGGAGTGCAGGAGGTTACAGAGATAGGGAGGGTTGTAGGGGCTGGAGGAGGTTTACAGAGATAGGAAGCGCTGTAGGGGCTGGATGTGGTTACAGAGTTGGGAAGGCTGTAAGAGCTGCAGGAGGTTACAGATATAGGGAGAGTTGTAGGGGCCGGAGGAGGTTACAGAGATAGGGACGATTGTAGGGGCTGGAGGAGTTTACAGAGATAGGGAGGGGTGTGGGGGTTGGAGGAGGTTATTGAGATAGGGCGGGGTGTAGTGGCTGGAGGAGGTTACAGAGTTGGGAGGGATGTCGGGGCTGTAGGTTGTGACAGAGATAGGGAAGGGTTTTCGGACTGGAGAGGGTTACAGAGATTGGGAGGGTTGTAGGGGCTGGAAGAGGTTACAGAGATAGGGAGGGTTGTCGGGGCTGGAGGAGATTACAGAAATAGGGAGGGTTGTAGGAGCTGCAGGAGGTTACAGAGATAGGGAGGGTTGTCGGGTCTGGAGAGGGTTACAGAGATAGGGAGGGTTGTAGGGGCTGGAGGAGGTTACAGATTTAGGGAGGGTTGGAGGGGCTGGAGGAGGTTACAGAGATAAGGAGGGTTGTAGGGGCTGGAAGAGGCTTATCGAGATAGGAAGGGTTGTAGGGGCTGGAGGTGGTTACAGAGATAGGGAGGGTTGTAGGGGCTGGAGGGGTTTACAGACATAGGGAGGGTTGTAGGGGCTGGAGGAGTGTACAGAGATAGGGAGGGTTATAGGGGCTGGAGGAGGTTACAGAGTCGGGAGGGTTGTCGGGGCTGGAGGAGGTGACTGAGATGGGGAGGGTTGTAGGAGCTGCAGGATGTTACAGAGATAGGGAGGGGTGTTGGGGCTGGAGGTGGTTACAGAGATAGGGAGGGTTGTAGGGGCTGGAGTAGTTGACAAAGATAGGGAGGGTTGGAGGAGCTGGAGGAGGTTACAGAGATAAGGAGGGTTGTAGGGGCTGGAAGAGGGTTACCGAGATAGGAAGGGTTGTAGGGGCTGGAGGTGGTTACAGAGATAGGGAGGGTTGTAGGGGCTGGAGGAGGTTACAGAGATAGGGAGGGTTGTAGGGGCTGGAGGAGTTTACAGAGATAAGGGGGTTGTCGGGGTTGGAGGAGGTTATTGAGATAGGCAGGGTTGTAGGAGCTGGAGGAGGTTACAGAGATAGGGAGTGTTGTAGGATCTGGAGGAGGTTACAGAGATAGGGAGGGTTGTAGGAGCTGGAGGAGGTTACAGAGATAGGGCGGGGTGTATTGGCTGGAGGAGGTTACAGAGTTGGGAGGGTTGTCGGGGCTGTAGATGGTGACAGAGATAGGGAGGATTTTTGGGACGGGAGAGGGTTACAGAGATTGGGAGGGTTGTAGGGGCTGGAGGAGGTTACAGAGATTGGGAAGATTGTAGGGGCTGGAATAGGTTACAGAGATAGGGAGGGTTGTCGGGGCTGGAGGAGATTACAGAAATAGGGAGGGTTGTAGTAACTGCAGGACGTTACAGAGATAGGGACAGTTGGGGCTGGAGGAGGGTACAGAGAAAGGAAGGGTTATAAGTACTGGAGGAGGTTACAGAGATAGGGAGGGTTGTAGGGGCTGGAGGAGGTTACAGATTTAGGGAGGGTTGTTGGGGCTGTAGGAGTTTACAGAGATAGGGAGCGTTGCAGGGGCTGGAGGAGGTTACAGAGAGAGGGAAGATTGTAGGGGCTGGAGGAGGTTACGGAGATAGGGAGGGATGTCGGGGCTGGAGGAGGTTACAGAGATAGGGAGCGGTGTAGGGGCTGGAGGAGGTTACAGAGATAGGGAGGGTTGTAGGAGCTGCAGGACGTTACAGATGTAGGGAGGGTTGTCGGGTCTGGAGAGGGATACAGAGATAGGGAGGGTTGTAGGGGCTGGAGGAGGTGACAGAGATAGGGAGGTTTGTTGGGGCTGGAGGAGGTTACAGAAATAGGGAGGGTTGTAGGGGCTGGAGGAGTTTACAGAGATAGGGAGGGTTGTCGGGGCTGCGGGAGATTAAAGAGATAGAGAGGGTTGTAGGGGTTGGAGGAGATTACAGAGATAATGAGGTTTGTAGGGGCTGGAGGAGGTTACAGAGATAGGGAGGGGTATAGGGGTTGGAAGGGTTGGGGAGATAGTGAGGGTTGTAGGGGCTGGAACAGGTTACAGAGATAAGGGAGGGTTGTCGGGGCTGGAGGGGTTAGGGAGAGTTGTAGGGGCTGGAGGAGGTGACAGAGATAGGGAGGGTTGGAGGGACTGGAGGAGGTCACAGAGATGATGGTTGTAGGGGCTGGAAGAGGGTTACAGAGATAGGGAGGGTCGTAGGGGCTGGAGGAGGTTACAGAGATAGGGAGGGTTGTAGGGTTTGGAGGAGCTCACAGAGATAGGGAGGGTTGTAGGGACTGCAGAAGGTTACAGAAATAGGGAGGGTTGTAGGAGCTGCAGGAGTTTACAGAGATAGGGAGGGTTGTAGGGGCTGGAGGAGGGTTACAGAGATAGGAAGCGTTGTAGGAGCTGGAGGTGGTTACAGAGATAAGGAGGGTTGTAGGGGCTGAAAGAGGCTTATCGAGATAGGAAGGGTTGTAGGGGCTGGAGGTGGCTACAGAGATAGGGAGGGTTGTAGGGGCTGGAGGAGGTTACAGAGATAGGGAGGGTTGTAGGGGCTGGAGGAATTTAAAGAGATAGGGAGGTGTGTGGGGGTTGGAGGAGGTTACAGAGATAGGGAGGGTTGTAGGGGCTGGAGTTTACAGAGATAGGGAGGGTTGTAGGGACCGGAGGCGGTTACAGAGATACGGATGGCTTTAGGAGCTGCCGGAGGTTACAGATGTAGGGATGGTTGTAGGGGCTGGAGGAGTGAACAGATATAGGGAGGGTTGTAGGAGCTGGAGGAGGTTACAGAGATAGGGCGGGGTGTATTGGCTGGAGGAGGTTACAGAGATTGGGAGGGTTATAGGAGCTGCAGGAGGTTACAGAGATAGGGAGGGTTGTCGGGTCTGGAGAGGGTTACAGAGATAGGGAGGGCTGTAGGGGCTGGAGGAGGTTACAGATTTAGGGAGGGTTGTCGGGGCTGGAGGAGATTACAGAAATAGGGAGGGTTGTAGTAACTGCAGGAGGTTACAGATATAGGGAGAGTTGTTGGGGCTGGAGGAGGGCACAGAGATAGGGAGGGTTATAGGGGCTGGAGGAGGTTACAGAGATTGGGAGAGTTGTTGGGGCTGGAGGAGATTACAGAGATAGGGAGGGTTGTAGGGGCTGGAGGTGGTTACAGAGATAGGGAGGGTTGTAGGGGCTGGAGGAGGTTACAGAGATAGGGAGGGTTGTAGGGGCTGGAGGAGGTTACAGAGATAGGGAGGGATGTAGCAGCTGCCGGAGGTTACAGATGTAGGGACAGTTGTAGGGGCTGGAGGAGTGTACAGAAATAGAGAAGGTTGTCAAGGCTGGAGGAGGTTGTAGAGTTGGGAGGGTTGTCGGGGCTGGAGGAGGTGACAGAGATGGGGAGGGTTGTAGGAGTGCAGGAGGTTACAGAGATAGGGAGGGGTGTAGGGGCTGGAGGAGGTTTACAGAGATAGGAAGCGCTGCAGGGGTTGGAGGTGGTTACAGAGTTGGGATGGCTGTAGGAGCTGCAGGAGGTTACAGATATAGAGAGAGTTGTAGGGGCTGTAGGAGGTTACAGAGATAGGGAGGGTTGTAGGGGCTGGAGGAGTTTACAGAGATAGGGAGGGGTGTGGGTGTTGGAGGAGGTTCTTGAGATAGGGAGGGTTGTAGGGACTGGAGGAGGTTACAGAGATAGGGAGGGCTGTAGGAGCTGCAGGAGGTTACAGATATAGGGAGAGTTGTAGGGGCTGGAGGAGGTTACAGAGATAGGGAGGGTTGTAGGAGCTGGAGGAGGTTACAGAGATAGGGAGGGTTGTAGGAGCTGGAGGTGGTTACAGAGATAGGGCGGGGTGTAGTGGCTGGAGGAGGTTACAGAGTTGGGAGGGTTGTCGGGGCTGGAGGAGGTGACAGAGATAGGGAGGGTTGTCGGGGCTGGAGGAGATTACAGAAATAGGGAGGGTTGTAGTAACTGCAGGAGGTTACAGATATAGGGAGAGTTGTTGGGGCTGGAGGAGGATACAGAGATAGGGAGGGTTATAGGGGCTGGAGGAGGTTACAGAGATAGGGAGGGTTGTAGGAGCTGCAGGAGGTTACAGAGATAGGGAGGGTTGTCGGGTCTGGAGCGGGTTACAGATATAGAGAGGGTTGTAGGGGCTGGGTGTGGTTACAGATTCAGGGAGGGTTGTCGGGGCTGGAGGAGTTTACAGAGATAGGGAGCGTTGCAGGGGCTGGAGGAGGTTACAGAGAGAGGGAAGATTGTAGGGGCTGGAGGAGGTCACGGAGATAGGGAGGGTTGTCGGGGCTGGAGGAGGTTACAGAGATAGGGAGCGGTGTAGGGGCTGGAGGTGGTTACAGAGATAGAGAGGGTTGTAGGAGCTGCAGGAGGTTACATATATAGGGAGAGTTGTCCGGTCTGGAGAGGGATACAGTGATAGGGAGGGTTGTACGGGCTGGAGGAGGTGACAGAGATAGGGAGGTTTGTTAGTGCGGAAGGAGGTTACAGAAATAGGGAGGGTTGTAGGGGCTGGAGGAGGTTACAGAGATAGGGAGGGTTTTCGGGGCTGCGGGAGATTAAAGAGATAGGGAGGGTTGTAGGGGTTGGAGGAGATTACAGAGATAGGGAGGTTTGTAGGGGCTGGAGGAGGTTACAGAGATAGGGAGGGGTATAGGGGCTGGAAGGGTTGGGGAGATAGGGAGGGTTGTAGGGGCTGGAGGAGGTTACAGATATAAGGGAGGGTTGTCGGGGCTGGAGGAGGTGACAGAGATTGGGAGGGTTGGAGGGACTGGAGGAGGTTACAGAGATGAGGGTTGTAGGGGCTGGAAGAGGGCTACAGAGATAGGGAGGGTCGTAGGGGCTGGAGGAGGTTACAGAGATAGGGAGGGTTGTAGGGACTGCAGAAGGTGACAGAAATAGGGAGGGTTGTAGGAGCTGCAGGAGGTTACAGAGATAGGGAGGGTTGTAGGGGCTGGAGGAGGATTACAGAGATAGGAAGCGTTGTAGGAGCTGGAGGTGGTTACAGAGATAGGGAGGGTTGTAGGGGCTGGAGAGGGTTACAGAGATAGGGAGGGCTGTAGGGACTGGAGGAGGTTTCAGTGATAGGGTGGGTTGACGGATCTGGAGGAGGTGACAGAGATACGGAGGTTTGGAGGGGCTGGAGGAGGTTACAGAGATAAGGAGGGTTGTAGGGGCTGGAGGAATTTACAGAGATAGGGAGGTGTGTGGGGGTTGGAGGAGGTTACAGAGATAGGCAGGGTTGTTTGGGGCTGGAGGTTACAGAGATAGGGAGGGTTGTAGGGACTGGAGGCGGTTACAGAGATAGGGAGGGCTGTAGGAGCTGCCGGAGGTTACAGATGTAGGGAGGGTTGTAGGGGCTGGAGGAGTGTACAGAGATAGGGAGGGTTGTAGGGGTGGGAGGAGGTTACAGATTCGGGAGGTTGTCGGGGGTGGAGGAGGTGACTGAGATGGGGAGGGTTGTACGAGCTGCAGGAGGTTACAGAGATAGGGAGGGGTGTTGGGGCTGGAGGTGGTTACAGAGATAGGGAGTGTTGTAGGGGCTGGAGAGGGTTACAGAGTTAGGGAGGGCTGTAGGGGCTGGAGAGGGTTGTAGAGATAGGGAGGGCTGTAGGGGCTGGAGGAGGTTGCAGAGATAGGGAGGGTTGTCGGGGCTGGAGGAGGTGACAGAGATAGGGAGGGTTGGAGGTGCTGGAGGAGGTTACAGAGATTAGGAGGGTTGTAGGGGCTGGAAGAGGTTTACCGAGATAGGAAGGGTTGTAGAGGCTGGAAGAGGTTACAGAGAGAGGGAAGATTGTAGGGGCTGGAGGAGGTTACAGAGATAGGGAGGGTTGTCGGGGCTGGAGGAGGTGATTGAGATAGGGAGGGTTGTCGGGACTGGAGGAGGTTACAGAGATAGGGAGGGGTGTAGGGGCTGGAGGAGATGACAGTGATAGGGAGGGTTGTAGGGGCTGGAGGTTACAGAGATAGGGAGGGTTGTATGAGCTGGAGGATGTTACAGAGATAGGGAGGGGTGTAGGGGCTGGAGAGGGTTACAGAAATCGGGAGGGCATTACGCGCTGGAGGAGGTTGCAGAGATAAGGAGGATTTTCCGGGCTGGAGGAGGTGACAGAGATCGGGACGGTTGGAGGTGCTGGAGGAGCTTACAGAGATAGGGAGGTTTGTAGGAGCTGCAGGAGGTTACAGTTAGAGGGAGAGTTGTAGGGGTTGGAAGTGGGTACAGAGATAGGGAGGGTTGTAGGGGTTGGAGGAGTTTACAGATATAGGGAGAGTTGTAGGGGCTGGAGGAGGTTACAGAGATAGGAAGGGTTTTAAGAACTGCAGGAGGTTACAGATATAGGGAGAGTTATAGGATCTGGAGGAGGGTACAGAGATAGGGAGGGTTGTAGAGGCTGGAGGAGGTTACAGAGATAGGGAGGGTTGTAGGAGCTGCAGGAGGTTACAGAGAGACGGAGAGTTGTAGGGGCTGGAGGAGGGTACAGAGATAGGGAGGGTTGTAGGGGCTGGAGGAGGTTACAGAGATAGGGAGGTTTGTCGGGTCTGTAGAGGGTTACAGAGATAGGGAGTGGTGTAGGGGCTGGAGGATGATTCAGTGATAGGGAGGGTTGTTGGGGTTGGAGGTTACAGAGATAGGGAGGTTTGTAGGAGCTGCAGGAGGTTACAGAGATAGGGAGGGGTGTAGGTTCTGGAGGAGTTTCCGAGATAGGGAGGGCTGTAGGAGCTGCAGGAGTTTACAGATATAGGGAGAGTTGTAGGGGCATGAGGAGGTTACAGAGATAGGGACGGTTGTCGGAGCTGGAGGAGTTTAGAGAGATAGGGAGGGGTGTAGGGGCTGGAGGAGGTTACAGAGATAGGGAGGGTTGTAGGAGCTGCAGGGAGGTTACAGATATAGGGAGGGTTGTAGGGGCTGGAGGAGATTAAAGAGATAGGGAGGGTTGTCAGGGCTGGGGGAGATTACAGAGATAGGGAGGGTTGTAGGGGTTGGAGGAGATTAGAGAGATAGGGAGGTTTGTAGGGGCTGGAGGAGGTTACAGAGATAGGGAGGGGTGTAGGGGCTGGAAGGGTTGGGGAGATAGGGAGGGTTGTAGGGGTTGGAGGGGTTAGGGAGACACGGAGAGTTGTAAGGGCTGGAGGAGGTTACAGAGATAGGGAGGGTTGTCGGTGCTGGAGTAGGTTACAGAGATAGGGAGGGTTGTAGGGGCTGGAAGAGGTTACAGAGTTAGGGAGGGATGTAGGGGCTGGAGGTTACAGAGATAGGGAGTATTGTAGGGACTGGAGGAGGTTACAGAGATAGGGAGGTCTGTAGGAGCTGCCGGAGGTTACAGATGTAGGGAGAGTTGTAGGGGCTGGAGGAGTGTACAGAGATATGGAGGGTTGTAGGGGCTGGAGGAGGTTACAGAGTTGGGAGGCTTGTCGGGGCTGGAGGAGGTGACAGAGATGGGGAGGGTTGTCGGAGCTGCAGGAGGTTACAGAGATAGGGAGGGTTGTAGGGGCTGGAGGAGGTTTACAGAGATAGGAAGCCTTGTAGGGGCTGGAGAGGGTTACAGAAATAGGGAGGGCTGTAGGGGCTGGAGGAGGTTACAGAGATAAGAAGGGTTGTCGAGGCTGTAGGAGGTGACAGAGATAGGGAGGGTTGGAGGTGCTGGAGGAGCTAATAGAGATAGGGTGTTTTGTAGGAGCTGCAGGAGGTTACAGATATAGGGAGAGTTGTAGGGGCTGGAAGAGGGTACAGAGATAGGGAGGGTTGTAGGGGCTGGAGGAGGTTACAGATATAGGGAGAGTTGTAGGGGCTGGAGGAGGTTACAGAGACAGGGAGGGGTGTAGGGGCTGGAGGAGGTTACAGAGATAGGGAGTGTTGTAGTAGCTGCAGGAGGTTACAGATATAGGGAGAGTTATAGGGGCTGGAGGAGGGTACAGAGATAGGGAGGGTTGTAGAGGTTGGAGGAGGTTACAGAGATAGGGAGGGTTGTAGGAGCTGCAGGAAGTTAGAGAGAGAGGGAGAGTTGTAGGGGCTGGAGGAGGGTACAGAGATAGGGAGGGTTGTCGGGGCTGGAGGAGGTAACAGAGATAGGGAGGGTTGTAGGAGCTGCAGGAGGTTACAGAGATAGGGAGGTTTGTCGGGTCTGGAGAAGGTTACAGAGATAGGGAGGTTTGTAGGGGCTGGGGGAGGTTACGGATTTAGGGAGGGTTGTCGGGGCTGGAAGAGGTTACAGAGATAGGGAGGGTTGTCGGGGCTCGAGGAGGTGACAGAGTTAGGGAGGGTTGTCGGGGCTGGAGGAGGTTACAGAGATAGGGAGGGTTGTATGAGCTGGAGGAGGTTACAGAGATAGGGAGGGGTGTATGAGCTGGAGGAGGTTACAGAGATAGGGAGGGTTGTAGGGGCTAGAGGAGGTTACAGAGACAGGGAGGGGTGTTGCGGTTGGAGGAGGTTACAGATATAGGGAGAGTTGTAGGGGCTGGAAGAGGGTAACGAGATAGGGAGGGTTGTAGGGGCTGGAGGAGGTTACAGATATAGGGAGAGTTGTAGGGGCTAGAGGAGGTTACAGAGACAGGGAGGGGTGTTGGGGTTGGAGGAGGTTACAGATATAGGGAGAGTTATAGGGGCTGGAGGAGGGTACAGAGATAGGGAGGGTTGTAAGAGCTGCAGGAGGTTACAGATATAGGGAGAGTTATAGGGGCTGGAGGAGGGTACAGAGATAGGAAGGGTTGTAAGAGCTGCAGGAGGTTACAGATATAGGGAGAGTTATAGGGGCTGGAGGAGGGTACAGAGATAGGGAGGGTTGTAGGAGCTGCAGGAGGTTACAGATATAGGGAGGGTTGTAGGAGCTGCAGGAGGTTACAGAGAGAGGGAGAGTTGTAGGGGCTGGAGGAGGGTACAGAGATAGGGAGCGTTGTAGGGGCTGGAGGAGGTTACAGAGATAGGGAGGGTTGTAGGAGCTGCAGGAGGTTACAGAGATAGGGAGGTTTGTCAGGTCTGGAGAAGGTTACAGAGATAGGGAGGGTTGTAGGGGCTGGAGGAGGTAACAGATTTAGGGAGGGTTGTCGGGGCTGGAGGAGACTACAGAGATAGGGAGGGTTGTAGGGGCTGGAGAGTGTTACAGAGAGAGGGTAGATTGTAGGGGCTGGAGGAGGTTACAGAGATAGGGAGGGTTGTCGGGGCTGGAGGAGGTGACAGAGATAGGGACGGTTTGCGGGGCTGGAGGAGGTTACAGAGATAGGGAGGGGTGCAGGGGCTGGGGGATGTTTCAGTGATAGGGAGGGTTGTTGGGGCTGGAGGTTACAGAGATAGGGAGGGTTGTAGGGGCTGGAGGAGGTTACAGAGATAGGGAGGGTTGTAGGAGCTGCAGGAGGTTACAGAGATAGGGAGGGGTGTAGGGGCTGGAGGAGGTTACTGAGATAGGGAGGGCTGAAGGAGCTGCAGGAGGTTACAGATATAGGGAGAGTTGTAGGGGCTGGAGGAGGTTACAGAGATAGGGACGGTTGTAGGAGCTGGAGGAGGTTAGAGAGATAGAGAGGGGTGTAGGGGCTGGAGGAGGTTACAGAGATAGGGAGGGTTGTAGGAGCTGCAGGGAGGTTACAGATATAGGGAGGGTTCTAGGGGCTGGAGGAGGTTACAGAGATAGGGAGGGTTGTCGGGGCTGGGGGAGATTACCGAGTTAGGGAGGGTTGTAGGGGCTGGAGGTGGTTACAGAGATAGGGAGTGTTGTTGGTGCTGGAGTAGGTTACAGAGATAGGGAGGGTTGTCGGTGCTGGAGTAGGTTACAGAGATAGGGTGGGTTGTAGGGGCTGGAGGAGGTTACAGAGTTAGGGAGGGACGTAGGGGCTGGAGGTTACAGCGATAGGGAGGGTTGTAGGGACTGGAGGAGGTTACAGAGATTGGGAGGTCTGTACGAGCTGCCGGAGGTTACAGATGTAGGGAGAATTGTAGGGGCTGGAGGAGTGTACAGAGATATGGAGGGTTGTAGTGGCTGGAGAAGGTTACAGAGTTGGGTGGCTTGTCGGGGCTGGAGGAGGTGACAGAGATGGGGAGGGTTGTCGGAGCTGCAGGAGGTTACAGAGATAGGGAGGGTTGTAGGGGCTGGAGGAGGTTTACAGAGATAGGAAGCCTTGTAGGGGCTGGAGAGGGTTACAGAAATAGGGAGGGCTGTAGGGGCTGGAGGAGGTTACAGAGATAAGGAGGGTTGTTGAGGCTGGAGGAGGTGACAGAGATAGGGAGGGTTGGAGGTGCTGGAGGAGCTTACAGAGATAGGGAGTTTTGTAGGAGCTGCAGGAGGTTACAGATATAGGGAGAGTTGTAGGGGCTGGAAGAGGGTACAGAGATAGGGAGGGTTGTAGGGGCTGGAGGAGGTTACAGATATAGGGAGAGTTGTAGGGGCTGGAGGAGGTTACAGAGACAGGGAGGGGTGTAGGGGCTGGAGGAGGTTACAGAGATAGGGAGGGTTGTAAGAGCTGCAGGAGGTTACAGACAGAGGGAGAGTTGAAGGGGCTGGAGGAGGGTACAGAGATAGGGAGGGTTGTAGGGGCTGGAGGAGGTTACAGAGATAGGGAGGGTTGTAGTAGCTGCAGGAGGTTACAGATATAGGGAGAGTTATAGGGGCTGGAGGACGGTACAGAGATAGGGAGGGTTGTAGTGGTTGGAGGAGGTTACAGAGATAGGGAATGTTGTAGGAGCTGCAGGAAGTTACAGAGAGAGGGAGAGTTGTAGGGGCTGGAGGAGTGTACAGAGATAGGGAGGCTTGTAGGGGTTGGAGGAGGTAACAGAGATAGGGAGGGTTGTAGGAGCTGCAGGAGGTTACAGAGATAGGGAGGTTTGTCGGGTCTGGAGAAGGTTACAGAGATAGGGAGGTTTGTAGGGGCTGGGGGAGGTTACGGATTTAGGGAGGGTTGTCGGGGCTGGAAGAGGTTACAGAGAGAGGGAAGATTGTAGGGACTGGAGGAGGTTACAGAGATAGGGAGGGTTGTCGGGGTTGGAGGAGGTGACAGAGATAGGGAGGGTTGTCGGGGCTGGAGGAGGTTACAGAGATAGAGAGGGTTGTATGAGCTGGAGGAGGTTACACATATAGGGAGAGGTGTATGAGCTGGAGGAGGTTACAGAGATAGGGAGGGTTGTAGGGGCTAGAGGAGGTTACAGAGACAGGGAGGGGTGTTGGGGTTGGAGGAGGTTACAGATATAGGGAGAGTTGTAGGGGCTGGAAGAGGGTAAAGAGATAGGGAGGGTTGTAGGGGCTAGAGGAGGTTACAGATATAGGGAGAGTTGTAGGGGCTAGAGGAGGTTACAGAGACAGGGAGGGTTGTAAGAGCTGCAGGAGGTTACAGATATAGGGAGAGTTATAGGGTCTGGAGGAGGGTACAGAGATAGGAAGGGTTGTAAGAGCTGCAGGAGGTTACAGATATAGGGAGAGTTATAGGGGCTGGAGGAGGGTACAGAGATAGGGAGGGTTGTAGGAGCTGCAGGAGGTTACAGAGATAGGGAGGGTTGTAGGAGCTGCAGGAGGTTACAGAGAGAGGGAGGGTTGTAGGAGCTGCAGGAGGTTACAGATATAGGGAGAGTTATAGGGGCTGGAGGAGGGTACAGAGATAGGGAGCGTTGTAGGGGCTGCAGGAGGTCACAGAGATAGGGAGGGTTGTAGGAGCTGCAGGAGGTTACAGAGATAGGGAGGTTTGTCGGGTCTGCAGAAGGTTACAGAGATAGGGAGGGTTGTAGGGGCTGGAGGAGGTAACAGATTTAGGGAGGGTTGTCGGGGCTGGAGGAGACTACAGAGATAGGGAGGGTTGTAGGGGCTGGAGAGTGTTACAGAGAGAGGGATGATTGTAGGGGCCGGAGGAGGTTACAGAGATAGGGAGGGGTGTAGGGGCTGGAGGAGGTTACAGAGATAGGGAGGGGTGCAGGGGCTGGAGGATGTTTCAGTGATAGGGAGGGTTGTTGGGGCTGGAGGTTACAGAGATAGGGAGGGTTGTAGGGGCTGGAGGAGGTAACAGAGATAGGGAGGGTTGTAGGAGCTGCAGGAGGTTACAGAGATAGGGAGGGGTGTAGGGGCTGGAGGAGGTTACTGAGATAGGGAGGGCTGTAGGAGCTGCAGGAGGTTACAGATATAGGGAGAGTTGTAGGGGCTGGAGGAGGTTACAGAGATAGGGACGGTTGTAGGAGCTGGAGGAGGTTAGAGAGATAGAGAGGGGTGTAGGGGCTGGAGGAGGTTACAGAGATAGGGAGGGTTGTAGGAGCTGCAGGGAGGTTACAGATATAGGGAGGGTTCTAGGGGCTGGAGGAGGTTACAGAGATAGGGAGGGTTGTCGGGGCTGGGGGAGATTACCGAGTTAGGGAGGGTTGTAGGGGCTGGAGGTGGTTACAGAGATAGGGAGTGTTGTTGGTGCTGGAGTAGGTTACAGAGATAGGGAGGGTTGTCGGTGCTGGAGTAGGTTACAGAGATAGGGTGGGTTGTAGGGGCTGGAGGAGGTTACAGAGTTAGGGAGGGACGTAGGGGCTGGAGGATACAGAGATAGGGAGGGTTGTAGGGACTGGAGGAGGTTACAGAGATTGGGAGGTCTGTAGGAGCTGCCGGAGGTTACAGATGTAGGGAGAATTGTAGGGGCTGGAGGAGTGTACAGAGATATGGAGGGTTGTAGTGGCTGGAGAAGGTTACAGAGTTGGGTGGCTTGTCGGGGCTGGAGGAGGTGACAGAGATGGGGAGGGTTGTCGGAGCTGCAGGAGGTTACAGAGATAGGGAGGGTTGTAGGGGCTGGAGGAGGTTTACAGAGATAGGAAGCCTTGTAGGGGCTGGAGAGGGTTACAGAAATAGGGAGGGCTGTAGGGGCTGGAGGAGGTTACAGAGATAAGGAGGGTTGTTGAGGCTGGAGGAGGTGACAGAGATAGGGAGGGTTGGAGGTGCTGGAGGAGCTTACAGAGATAGGGAGTTTTGTAGGAGCTGCAGGAGGTTACAGATATAGGGAGAGTTGTAGGGGCTGGAAGAGGGTACAGAGATAGGGAGTGTTGTAGGGGCTGGAGGAGGTTACAGATATAGGGAGAGTTGTAGGGGCTGGAGGAGGTTACAGAGACAGGGAGGGGTGTAGGGGCTGGAGGAGGTTACAGAGATAGGGAGGGTTGTAAGAGCTGCAGGAGGTTACAGATAGAGGGAGAGTTGAAGGGGCTGGAGGAGGGTACAGAGATAGGGAGGGTTGTAGGGGCTGGAGGAGGTTACAGAGATAGGGAGGGTTGTAGTAGCTGCAGGAGGTTACAGATATAGGGAGAGTTATAGGGGCTGGAGGACGGTACAGAGATAGGGAGGGTTGTAGTGGTTGGAGGTTACAGAGATAGGGAGGGTTGTAGGGGCTGGAGGAGGTAACAGAGATAGGGAGGTTTGTCGGAGCTGCAGGAGGTTACAGAGATAGGGAGGGGTGTAGGGGCTGCAGGAGGTTACAGAGATAGGGAGGTTTGTCGGGTCTGGAGAAGGTTACAGATATAGGGAGAGTTGTAGGGGCATGAGGAGGTTACAGAGATAGGGACGGTTGTAAGAGCTGGAGGAGTTTAGAGAGATAGGGAGGGGTGTAGGGGCTGGAGGAGGTTACAGAGATAGGGAGCGTTGTAGGAGCTGCAGGGAGGTTACAGAGATAGGGAGGGTTCTAGGGGCTGGAGGAGGTTACAGAGATAGGGAGGGTTGTCGGGGTGGGGGAGATTACAGAGATAGGGAGGGTTGTAGGGGCTGGAGGAGATTAAAGAGATAGGGAGGGTTGTCAGGGCTGGGGGAGAATACAGAGATAGGGAGGGTTGGAGTGTTGGAGGAGATAACAGAGATAGGGAGGTTTGTAGAGGCTGGAGGAGGTTACAGAGATAGGGAGGGGTGTAGGGGCTGGAAGGGTTGGGGAGATAGGGAGGGTTGTAGGGGTTGGAGGGGTTAGGGAGACACGGAGAGTTGTAGGGGCTGGAGGAGGTTACAGAGATAAGGGAGGGTTGTCGGGGCTGGAGGGGTTAGGGAGAATTGTAGGGGCTGGAGGAGGTTACAGAGATAGGGAGAGTTGTTGGGGCTGGAGGAGATTACAGAGTTAGGGAGGGTTGTAGGGGCTGGAGGTGGTTACAGAGATAGGGAGGGTTGTAGCGCTGGAGGAGGTTACAGAGATAGGGAGTATTGTAGGGACTGGAGGAGGTTACAGAAATAGGGAGGGATGTAGGGGCTGGAGGCGGTTACAGAGATAGGGAGGTTTGTAGAGGCTGGAGAGGGTTACAGAAATAGGGAGGGCTGTAGGTGCTAGAGGAGGTTACAGAGATAAGGAGGGTTGTCGGGGCTGGAGGAGGTGACAGAGATAGGGAGGGTTGGAGGTGCTGGAGGAGCTTACAGAGATAGGGAGTTTTGTAGGAGCTGCAGGAGGTTACAGATATAGGGAGAGTTGTAGGGGCTGGAAGAGGGTACAGAGATAGGGAGTGTTGTAGGGGCTGGAGGAGGTTACAGATATAGGGAGAGTTGTGGGGGCTGGAGGAGGTTACAGAGATAGGGATGGTTGTAGGGGCTGGAGGAGGTTACAGAGATAGGGAGGGTTGTAGGGGCTGGAGGAGGTTACAGAGATAGGGATGTTTGTAGGGGCTGGAGGAGGTTACCGAGATAGGAAGGGTTGTAGGGGCTGGAGGTGGTTACAGAGATAGGGAGGGTTGTAGGGGCTGGAGGAGGTTACAGAGATAGAGAGGGTTGTAGGGGCTGGAGGAGTTTACAGAGATAGGGAGGGGTGTGATGGTTGGAGGAGGTTACAGAGATAGGGAGGGTTGTAGGGGCTGGAGGAGATTACAGAGATAGGGAGGGTTGTAGGAGCTGCAGGAGGTTACAGATATAGGGAGAGTTGTAGGGGCTGGAGGAGGTTACAGAGATAAGCGATGGTTGTAGGAGCTGGAGGAGGTTACAGAGATAGGGAGGGGTGTAGGGGCTGGAGGAGGTTACAGAGATTGGGAGGGTTGTAGTAGCTGCAGGAGGTTACAGATATAGGGAGAGTTGTAGGGGCTGGAGGAGGGTACAGAGTTAGGGCGGTTTGCAGGGCCTGGAGGAGGTTACAGTGTTGGGAAGGTTGTCGGCGCTGGAGGAGGTGACAGAGATAGGGAGGGTTGTTGGGGCTGGAGAGGGTTACAGAGATAGGGAGGGTTGTTGGGGCTGGAGGATGTTACAGAGATAGGGAAGATTGTAGGGGTTGGAGGAGGTTACAGAGATAGGGAGGGTTGTCCGTGCTGGAGGAAGTGACAGAGATAAGGAAGGGTGTAGGGGCTGGAAGAGGTTACCGGGATAGGGAGGGCTGTAGCAGCTGGAGGAGGTTACAGAGATAGGGAGGAGTGTAGGGGCTGGAGGAGGTTACAGAGATAGGGAGGGTTGTAGTAGCTGCAGGAGGTTACAGATATAGGGAGAGTTGTAGGGGCTGGAGGAGTTTACAGAGATAGGGAGGGTTGGAGGGGCTGGAGGCGGTTACAGAGATAGGGAGGTTTGTAGAGGCTGGAGAGGGTTACAGAAATAGGGAGGGCTGTAGGTGCTAGAGGAGGTTACAGAGATAAGGAGGGTTGTTGGGGCTGGAGGAGGTGACAGAGATAGGGAGGGTTGGAGGTGCTGGAGGAGCTTACAGAGATAGGGAGTTTTGTAGGAGCTGCAGGAGGTTACAGATATAGGGAGAGCTGTAGGGGCTGGAAGAGGGTACAGATATAGGGATTGTTGTAGGGGCTGGAGGAGGTTAGCGATATAGGGAGAGTTGTAGGGGCTGGAGGAGTTTACAGAGACAGGAAGGGGTGAAGGGGCTGGAGGAGGTTACAGAGATAGGGAGGGTTGTAAGAGCTGCAGGAGGTTACAGATAGAGGGAGAGTTGAAGGGGCTGGAGGAGGGTACAGAGATAGGGAGGGCTGTAGGGGCTGGAGGAGGTTACAGAGATAGGGAGGGTTGTAGTAGCTGCAGGAGGTTACAGATATAGGGAGAGTAATAGGGGCTGGAGGAGGTTACAGAGAGAGGGAGAGTTGTAGGGGCTGGAGGAGGGTACAGAGATAGGGAGGGTTGTAGGGGCTGGAGGAGGTTACAGAGATAGGGAGGGTTGTAGGAGCTGCAGGAGGTTACAGAGATAGGGAGGTTTGTCGGGTCTGGAGAGGGTTACAGAGATAGGGAGGTTTGTAGGGGCTGGAGGAGGTTACAGATTTAGGGAGGGTTGTCGGGGCTGGAGGAGATTACAGAGATAGGGAGTGTTGTAGGGGCTGGAGGAGGTTACAGAGAGAGGGAAGATTGTAGGGGCTGGAGGAGGTTTCAGAGATAGGGAGGGTTGTCGTGGCTGGAGGAGGTGACAGAGATAGGGAGGGTTGTCGGGGCTGGAGGAGGTTACAGAGATAGGGAGGGGTGTAGTGGCTGGAGGATGTTTCAGTGATAGGGAGGGTTGTTGGGGCTGGAGGTTACAGAGATAGGGAGGGTTGTAGGGGCTGGAGGTTACAGAGATAGGGAGGGTTGTAGGGGCTGGAGGAGGTTACAGAGATAGGGAGGGTTGTAGGAGCTGCAGGAGGTTACAGAGATAGAGAGGGGTGTAGGGGCTGGAGGAGTTTCCGAGATAGGGAGGGCTGTAGGAGCTGCAGGAGGTTACAGATATAGGGAGAGTTGTAGGGGCTGGAGGAGGTTACAGAGATAGGGACGGTTGTAGGAGCTGGAGGAGCTTAGAGAGATAGGGAGGGGTGAAGGGGCTGGAGGAGGTTATAGGGATAGGGAGGGTTGTCAGGGCTGGGGCAGATTATAGAGTTCGGGAGTGTTGTAGGGGTTGGAGGAGATTACAGAGATAGGGAGGTTTGTAGGGGCTGGAGGAGGTTACAGACATAGGGAGGGGTGTAGGGGCTGGAATGGTTGGGGAGATAGGGAGGGTTGTAGGGGCTGGAGGGGTTAAGGAGATAGGGAGAGTTGTAGGGGCTGGAGGAGGTTACAGAGATAAGGGAGGGCTGTCGGGGCTGGAGGGGTTAGGGACAGTTGTAGGGGCTGGAGGAAGTTACAGAGATAAGGGAGGGCTGTCGGGGCTGGAGGGGTTAGGGACAGTTGTAGGGGCTGGAGGTGGTTACAGAGATAGGGAGGGTTGTAGGGGCTGGATAAGGTTACAGAGATAGAGACGGTTGTAGGGGCTGGAGGAGTTTACAGAGATAGGGAGGGGTGTGAGGGTTGGAGGAGGTTACAGAGATAGGGAGGGTTGTAGGGGCTGGAGGAGATTACAGAGATAGGGAGGGTTGTAGGTACTCGAGGAGGTTACAGAGATAGGGAGGGTTGTAGGAGCTGCAGGAGGTTACAGATATAGGGAGAGTTGTAGGGGCTGGAGGAGGTTACAGAGATAAGCGATGGTTGTAGGAGCTGGAGGAGGTTACAGAGATAGGGAGGGGTGTAGGGGCTGGAGGAGGTTACAGAGATTGGGAGGGTTGTAGTAGCTGCAGGAGGTTACAGATATAGGGAGAGTTGTAGGGGCTGGAGGAGGGTACAGAGTTAGGGCGATTTGCAGGGCCTGGAGGAGGTTACAGTGTTGGGAGGGTTGTCGGGGCTGGAGGAGGTGACAGAGATAGGGAGGGTTGTTGGGGCTGGAGAGGGTTACAGAGATAGGGAGGGTTGTTGGGGCTGGAGAGGGTTACAGAGATAGGGAGTGTTTTAGGGGCTGGAGGAGGTTACAGAGATAGGGAAGATTGTAGGGGTTGGAGGAGGTTACAGAGATAGGGAGGGTTGTCGGGGCTGGAGGAAGTGACAGAGATAAGGAAGGGTGTAGGGGCTGGAAGAGGTTACCGGGATAGGGAGGGCTGTAGCAGCTGGAGGAGGTTACAGAGATAGGGAGGAGTGTAGGGGCTGGAGGAGGTTACAGAGATAGGGAGGGTTGTAGTAGCTGCAGGAGGTTACAGATATAGGGAGAGTTGTAGGGGCTGGAGGAGGGTACAGAGATAGGGAGGGTTGTAGGGGCTGGAGGAGGTTACAGAGATAGGGAGGGTTGTAGGAGCTGCAGGAGGTTACAGAGATAGGGAGGGTTGTCTGGTCTGGAGAGGGTTACAGAGATAGGGCCGGTTGTAGGGGCTGGAGGAGGTTACAGATTTAGGGAGGGTTGTCGGGGCTGGAGGGGATTACAGAGATAGGGATGGTTGTAGGGGCTGGAGGAGGTTACAGAGAGAGGGAAGATTGTAGGGGCTGGAGGAGGTTACAGAGACAGGGAGGGTTGTCGGGGCTGGAGGAGGTGACAGAGATAGGGAGGGTTGTCGGGTCTGGAGGAGGTTACAGAGATAGCGAGGGTTGTAGGGGCTGGAGGAGGTTACAGAGATAGGGAGGGGTTTAGGGGCTGGAGGAGGTGACAGAGATAGGGAGGGTTGTAGGGGCTGGAGGAGGTGACAGAGATAGGGAGGGTTGTAGGGGCTGGAGGAGGTTACAGAGGTAGGGAGGGTTGTAGGAGCTGCAGGAGGTTACAGATATAGGGAGAGTTGTAGGGGCTGGAGGAGGGTACAGAGATAGGGAGGGTTGTAGGGGCTGGAGGAGGTTTCAGAGATAGGGAGTGTTGTAGGAGCTGCAGGATGTTACAGAGATAGGGAGGGTTGTCGGGTCTGGAGGAGGTTACAGAGAGAGGGAGGGTTGTCGGGGCTGGAGGAGGTGACAGAGATAGGGAAGGTCGTTGGTGCTGGAGGAGGTTACAGAAATAGGGAGGTTTGTAGGGGCTGGAGCTTGTTATAGTGATAGGGAAGGTTGTCGGGGCTGGGGGAGATTACAGAGATAGGGAGGGTTGTAGGGGCTGGAGGAGATTAAAGAGATAGGGAGAGTTGTCAGGGCTGGGGGAGATTACAGAGATAGGGAGGGTTGTAGGGGTTGGAGGAGATTACAGAGATAGGGAGGATTGTAGGGGCTGGAGGAGGTGACAGAGATAGGGAGGGTTGGTGGGGCTGGAGGAGGTTACAGAGTTAAGGAGGGTTGTAGGGGCTGGATGAGGGTTACCAAGATAGGAAGGGTTGTAGGGGCTGGAGGAGGTTACAGAGATAGGGAGGGTTGTAGTAGCTGCAGGAGGTTACAGATATAGGGAGAGTTATAGGGGCTGGAGGACGGTACAGAGATAGGGAGGGTTGTAGTGGTTGGAGGTTACAGAGATAGGGAGGGTTGTAGGGGCTGGAGGAGGTAACAGAGATAGGGAGGTTTGTCGGAGCTGCAGGAGGTTACAGAGATAGGGAGGGGTGTAGGGGCTGGAGGAGGTTACAGAGATAGGGAGGTTTGTCGGGTCTGGAGAAGGTTACAGATATAGGGAGAGTTGTAGGGGCATGAGGAGGTTACAGAGATAGGGACGGTTGTAAGAGCTGGAGGAGTTTAGAGAGATAGGGAGGGGTGTAGGGGCTGGAGGAGGTTACAGAGATAGGGAGCGTTGTAGGAGCTGCAGGGAGGTTACAGAGATAGGGAGGGTTCTAGGGGCTGGAGGAGGTTACAGAGATAGGGAGGGTTGTCGGGGTGGGGGAGATTACAGAGATAGGGAGGGTTGTAGGGGCTGGAGGAGATTAAAGAGATAGGGAGGGTTGTCAGGGCTGGGGGAGAATACAGAGATAGGGAGGGTTGGAGTGTTGGAGGAGATAACAGAGATAGGGAGGTTTGTAGAGGCTGGAGGAGGTTACAGAGATAGGGAGGGGTGTAGGGGCTGGAAGGGTTGGGGAGATAGGGAGGGTTGTAGGGGTTGGAGGGGTTAGGGAGACACGGAGAGTTGTAGGGGCTGGAGGAGGTTACAGAGATAAGGGAGGGTTGTCGGGGCTGGAGGGGTTAGGGAGAATTGTAGGGGCTGGAGGAGGTTACAGAGATAGGGAGAGTTGTTGGGGCTGGAGGAGATTACAGAGTTAGGGAGGGTTGTAGGGGCTGGAGGTGGTTACAGAGATAGGGAGGGTTGTAGCGCTGGAGGAGGTTACAGAGATAGGGAGTATTGTAGGGACTGGAGGAGGTTACAGAGATAGGGAGGGATGTAGGGGCTGGAGGCGGTTACAGAGATAGGGAGGTTTGTAGAGGCTGGAGAGGGTTACAGAAATAGGGAGGGCTGTAGGTGCTAGAGGAGGTTACAGAGATAAGGAGGGTTGTCGGGGCTGGAGGAGGTGACAGAGATAGGGAGGGTTGGAGGTGCTGGAGGAGCTTACAGAGATAGGGAGTTTTGTAGGAGCTGCAGGAGGTTACAGATATAGGGAGAGCTGTAGGGGCTGGAAGAGGGTACAGAGATAGGGATGGTTGTAGGGGCTGGAACAGGGTTACAGAGATAGGGAGGGTTGTAGGGGCTGGAGGAGGTTACAGAGATAGGGATGTTTGTAGGGGCTGGAGGAGGTTACCGAGATAGGAAGGGTTGTAGGGGCTGGAGGTGGTTACAGAGATAGGGAGGGTTGTAGGGGCTGGAGGAGGTTACAGAGATAGAGAGGGTTGTAGGGGCTGGAGGAGTTTACAGAGATAGGGAGGGGTGTGATGGTTGGAGGAGGTTACAGAGATAGGGAGGGTTGTAGGGGCTGGAGGAGATTACAGAGATAGGGAGGGTTGTAGGAGCTGCAGGAGGTTACAGATATAGGGAGAGTTGTAGGGGCTGGAGGAGGTTACAGAGATAAGCGATGGTTGTAGGAGCTGGAGGAGGTTACAGAGATAGGGAGGGGTGTAGGGGCTGGAGGAGGTTACAGAGATTGGGAGGGTTGTAGTAGCTGCAGGAGGTTACAGATATAGGGAGAGTTGTAGGGGCTGGAGGAGGGTACAGAGTTAGGGCGGTTTGCAGGGCCTGGAGGAGGTTACAGTGTTGGGAAGGTTGTCGGCGCTGGAGGAGGTGACAGAGATAGGGAGGGTTGTTGGGGCTGGAGAGGGTTACAGAGATAGGGAGGGTTGTTGGGGCTGGAGGATGTTACAGAGATAGGGAAGATTGTAGGGGTTGGAGGAGGTTACAGAGATAGGGAGGGTTGTCCGTGCTGGAGGAAGTGACAGAGATAAGGAAGGGTGTAGGGGCTGGAAGAGGTTACCGGGATAGGGAGGGCTGTAGCAGCTGGAGGAGGTTACAGAGATAGGGAGGAGTGTAGGGGCTGGAGGAGGTTACAGAGATAGGGAGGGTTGTCGGGGTTGGAGGAGGTGACAGAGATAGGGAGGGTTGTCGGGGCTGGAGGAGGTTACAGAGATAGAGAGGGTTGTATGAGCTGGAGGAGGTTACACATATAGGGAGAGGTGTATGAGCTGGAGGAGGTTACAGAGATAGGGAGGGTTGTAGGGGCTAGAGGAGGTTACAGAGACAGGGAGGGGTGTTGGGGTTGGAGGAGGTTACAGATATAGGGAGAGTTGTAGGGGCTGGAAGAGGGTAAAGAGATAGGGAGGGTTGTAGGGGCTAGAGGAGGTTACAGATATAGGGAGAGTTGTAGGGGCTAGAGGAGGTTACAGAGACAGGGAGGGTTGTAAGAGCTGCAGGAGGTTACAGATATAGGGAGAGTTATAGGGGCTGGAGGAGGGTACAGAGATAGGAAGGGTTGTAAGAGCTGCAGGAGGTTACAGATATAGGGAGAGTTATAGGGGCTGGAGGAGGGTACAGAGATAGGGAGGGTTGTAGGAGCTGCAGGAGGTTACAGAGATAGGGAGGGTTGTAGGAGCTGCAGGAGGTTACAGAGAGAGGGAGGGTTGTAGGAGCTGCAGGAGGTTACAGATATAGGGAGAGTTATAGGGGCTGGAGGAGGGTACAGAGATAGGGAGCGTTGTAGGGGCTGCAGGAGGTCACAGAGATAGGGAGGGTTGTAGGAGCTGCAGGAGGTTACAGAGATAGGGAGGTTTGTCGGGTCTGCAGAAGGTTACAGAGATAGGGAGGGTTGTAGGGGCTGGAGGAGGTAACAGATTTAGGGAGGGTTGTCGGGGCTGGAGGAGACTACAGAGATAGGGAGGGTTGTAGGGGCTGGAGAGTGTTACAGAGAGAGGGATGATTGTAGGGGCCGGAGGAGGTTACAGAGATAGGGAGGGGTGTAGGGGCTGGAGGAGGTTACAGAGATAGGGAGGGGTGCAGGGGCTGGAGGATGTTTCAGTGATAGGGAGGGTTGTTGGGGCTGGAGGTTACAGAGATAGGGAGGGTTGTAGGGGCTGGAGGAGGTAACAGAGATAGGGAGGGTTGTAGGAGCTGCAGGAGGTTACAGAGATAGGGAGGGGTGTAGGGGCTGGAGGAGGTTACTGAGATAGGGAGGGCTGTAGGAGCTGCAGGAGGTTACAGATATAGGGAGAGTTGTAGGGGCTGGAGGAGGTTACAGAGATAGGGACGGTTGTAGGAGCTGGAGGAGGTTAGAGAGATAGAGAGGGGTGTAGGGGCTGGAGGAGGTTACAGAGATAGGGAGGGTTGTAGGAGCTGCAGGGAGGTTACAGATATAGGGAGGGTTCTAGGGGCTGGAGGAGGTTACAGAGATAGGGAGGGTTGTCGGGGCTGGGGGAGATTACCGAGTTAGGGAGGGTTGTAGGGGCTGGAGGTGGTTACAGAGATAGGGAGTGTTGTTGGTGCTGGAGTAGGTTACAGAGATAGGGAGGGTTGTCGGTGCTGGAGTAGGTTACAGAGATAGGGTGGGTTGTAGGGGCTGGAGGAGGTTACAGAGTTAGGGAGGGACGTAGGGGCTGGAGGATACAGAGATAGGGAGGGTTGTAGGGACTGGAGGAGGTTACAGAGATTGGGAGGTCTGTAGGAGCTGCCGGAGGTTACAGATGTAGGGAGAATTGTAGGGGCTGGAGGAGTGTACAGAGATATGGAGGGTTGTAGTGGCTGGAGAAGGTTACAGAGTTGGGTGGCTTGTCGGGGCTGGAGGAGGTGACAGAGATGGGGAGGGTTGTCGGAGCTGCAGGAGGTTACAGAGATAGGGAGGGTTGTAGGGGCTGGAGGAGGTTTACAGAGATAGGAAGCCTTGTAGGGGCTGGAGAGGGTTACAGAAATAGGGAGGGCTGTAGGGGCTGGAGGAGGTTACAGAGATAAGGAGGGTTGTTGAGGCTGGAGGAGGTGACAGAGATAGGGAGGGTTGGAGGTGCTGGAGGAGCTTACAGAGATAGGGAGTTTTGTAGGAGCTGCAGGAGGTTACAGATATAGGGAGAGTTGTAGGGGCTGGAAGAGGGTACAGAGATAGGGAGTGTTGTAGGGGCTGGAGGAGGTTACAGATATAGGGAGAGTTGTAGGGGCTGGAGGAGGTTACAGAGACAGGGAGGGGTGTAGGGGCTGGAGGAGGTTACAGAGATAGGGAGGGTTGTAAGAGCTGCAGGAGGTTACAGATAGAGGGAGAGTTGAAGGGGCTGGAGGAGGGTACAGAGATAGGGAGGGTTGTAGGGGCTGGAGGAGGTTACAGAGATAGGGAGGGTTGTAGTAGCTGCAGGAGGTTACAGATATAGGGAGAGTTATAGGGGCTGGAGGACGGTACAGAGATAGGGAGGGTTGTAGTGGTTGGAGGTTACAGAGATAGGGAGGGTTGTAGGGGCTGGAGGAGGTAACAGAGATAGGGAGGTTTGTCGGAGCTGCAGGAGGTTACAGAGATAGGGAGGGGTGTAGGGGCTGCAGGAGGTTACAGAGATAGGGAGGTTTGTCGGGTCTGGAGAAGGTTACAGATATAGGGAGAGTTGTAGGGGCATGAGGAGGTTACAGAGATAGGGACGGTTGTAAGAGCTGGAGGAGTTTAGAGAGATAGGGAGGGGTGTAGGGGCTGGAGGAGGTTACAGAGATAGGGAGCGTTGTAGGAGCTGCAGGGAGGTTACAGAGATAGGGAGGGTTCTAGGGGCTGGAGGAGGTTACAGAGATAGGGAGGGTTGTCGGGGTGGGGGAGATTACAGAGATAGGGAGGGTTGTAGGGGCTGGAGGAGATTAAAGAGATAGGGAGGGTTGTCAGGGCTGGGGGAGAATACAGAGATAGGGAGGGTTGGAGTGTTGGAGGAGATAACAGAGATAGGGAGGTTTGTAGAGGCTGGAGGAGGTTACAGAGATAGGGAGGGGTGTAGGGGCTGGAAGGGTTGGGGAGATAGGGAGGGTTGTAGGGGTTGGAGGGGTTAGGGAGACACGGAGAGTTGTAGGGGCTGGAGGAGGTTACAGAGATAAGGGAGGGTTGTCGGGGCTGGAGGGGTTAGGGAGAATTGTAGGGGCTGGAGGAGGTTACAGAGATAGGGAGAGTTGTTGGGGCTGGAGGAGATTACAGAGTTAGGGAGGGTTGTAGGGGCTGGAGGTGGTTACAGAGATAGGGAGGGTTGTAGCGCTGGAGGAGGTTACAGAGATAGGGAGTATTGTAGGGACTGGAGGAGGTTACAGAAATAGGGAGGGATGTAGGGGCTGGAGGCGGTTACAGAGATAGGGAGGTTTGTAGAGGCTGGAGAGGGTTACAGAAATAGGGAGGGCTGTAGGTGCTAGAGGAGGTTACAGAGATAAGGAGGGTTGTCGGGGCTGGAGGAGGTGACAGAGATAGGGAGGGTTGGAGGTGCTGGAGGAGCTTACAGAGATAGGGAGTTTTGTAGGAGCTGCAGGAGGTTACAGATATAGGGAGAGTTGTAGGGGCTGGAAGAGGGTACAGAGATAGGGAGTGTTGTAGGGGCTGGAGGAGGTTACAGATATAGGGAGAGTTGTGGGGGCTGGAGGAGGTTACAGAGATAGGGATGGTTGTAGGGGCTGGAGGAGGTTACAGAGATAGGGAGGGTTGTAGGGGCTGGAGGAGGTTACAGAGATAGGGATGTTTGTAGGGGCTGGAGGAGGTTACCGAGATAGGAAGGGTTGTAGGGGCTGGAGGTGGTTACAGAGATAGGGAGGGTTGTAGGGGCTGGAGGAGGTTACAGAGATAGAGAGGGTTGTAGGGGCTGGAGGAGTTTACAGAGATAGGGAGGGGTGTGATGGTTGGAGGAGGTTACAGAGATAGGGAGGGTTGTAGGGGCTGGAGGAGATTACAGAGATAGGGAGGGTTGTAGGAGCTGCAGGAGGTTACAGATATAGGGAGAGTTGTAGGGGCTGGAGGAGGTTACAGAGATAAGCGATGGTTGTAGGAGCTGGAGGAGGTTACAGAGATAGGGAGGGGTGTAGGGGCTGGAGGAGGTTACAGAGATTGGGAGGGTTGTAGTAGCTGCAGGAGGTTACAGATATAGGGAGAGTTGTAGGGGCTGGAGGAGGGTACAGAGTTAGGGCGGTTTGCAGGGCCTGGAGGAGGTTACAGTGTTGGGAAGGTTGTCGGCGCTGGAGGAGGTGACAGAGATAGGGAGGGTTGTTGGGGCTGGAGAGGGTTACAGAGATAGGGAGGGTTGTTGGGGCTGGAGGATGTTACAGAGATAGGGAAGATTGTAGGGGTTGGAGGAGGTTACAGAGATAGGGAGGGTTGTCCGTGCTGGAGGAAGTGACAGAGATAAGGAAGGGTGTAGGGGCTGGAAGAGGTTACCGGGATAGGGAGGGCTGTAGCAGCTGGAGGAGGTTACAGAGATAGGGAGGAGTGTAGGGGCTGGAGGAGGTTACAGAGATAGGGAGGGTTGTAGTAGCTGCAGGAGGTTACAGATATAGGGAGAGTTGTAGGGGCTGGAGGAGTTTACAGAGATAGGGAGGGTTGGAGGGGCTGGAGGCGGTTACAGAGATAGGGAGGTTTGTAGAGGCTGGAGAGGGTTACAGAAATAGGGAGGGCTGTAGGTGCTAGAGGAGGTTACAGAGATAAGGAGGGTTGTTGGGGCTGGAGGAGGTGACAGAGATAGGGAGGGTTGGAGGTGCTGGAGGAGCTTACAGAGATAGGGAGTTTTGTAGGAGCTGCAGGAGGTTACAGATATAGGGAGAGCTGTAGGGGCTGGAAGAGGGTACAGATATAGGGATTGTTGTAGGGGCTGGAGGAGGTTAGCGATATAGGGAGAGTTGTAGGGGCTGGAGGAGTTTACAGAGACAGGAAGGGGTGAAGGGGCTGGAGGAGGTTACAGAGATAGGGAGGGTTGTAAGAGCTGCAGGAGGTTACAGATAGAGGGAGAGTTGAAGGGGCTGGAGGAGGGTACAGAGATAGGGAGGGCTGTAGGGGCTGGAGGAGGTTACAGAGATAGGGAGGGTTGTAGTAGCTGCAGGAGGTTACAGATATAGGGAGAGTAATAGGGGCTGGAGGAGGTTACAGAGAGAGGGAGAGTTGTAGGGGCTGGAGGAGGGTACAGAGATAGGGAGGGTTGTAGGGGCTGGAGGAGGTTACAGAGATAGGGAGGGTTGTAGGAGCTGCAGGAGGTTACAGAGATAGGGAGGTTTGTCGGGTCTGGAGAGGGTTACAGAGATAGGGAGGTTTGTAGGGGCTGGAGGAGGTTACAGATTTAGGGAGGGTTGTCGGGGCTGGAGGAGATTACAGAGATAGGGAGTGTTGTAGGGGCTGGAGGAGGTTACAGAGAGAGGGAAGATTGTAGGGGCTGGAGGAGGTTTCAGAGATAGGGAGGGTTGTCGTGGCTGGAGGAGGTGACAGAGATAGGGAGGGTTGTCGGGGCTGGAGGAGGTTACAGAGATAGGGAGGGGTGTAGTGGCTGGAGGATGTTTCAGTGATAGGGAGGGTTGTTGGGGCTGGAGGTTACAGAGATAGGGAGGGTTGTAGGGGCTGGAGGTTACAGAGATAGGGAGGGTTGTAGGGGCTGGAGGAGGTTACAGAGATAGGGAGGGTTGTAGGAGCTGCAGGAGGTTACAGAGATAGAGAGGGGTGTAGGGGCTGGAGGAGTTTCCGAGATAGGGAGGGCTGTAGGAGCTGCAGGAGGTTACAGATATAGGGAGAGTTGTAGGGGCTGGAGGAGGTTACAGAGATAGGGACGGTTGTAGGAGCTGGAGGAGCTTAGAGAGATAGGGAGGGGTGAAGGGGCTGGAGGAGGTTATAGGGATAGGGAGGGTTGTCAGGGCTGGGGCAGATTATAGAGTTCGGGAGTGTTGTAGGGGTTGGAGGAGATTACAGAGATAGGGAGGTTTGTAGGGGCTGGAGGAGGTTACAGACATAGGGAGGGGTGTAGGGGCTGGAATGGTTGGGGAGATAGGGAGGGTTGTAGGGGCTGGAGGGGTTAAGGAGATAGGGAGAGTTGTAGGGGCTGGAGGAGGTTACAGAGATAAGGGAGGGCTGTCGGGGCTGGAGGGGTTAGGGACAGTTGTAGGGGCTGGAGGAAGTTACAGAGATAAGGGAGGGCTGTCGGGGCTGGAGGGGTTAGGGACAGTTGTAGGGGCTGGAGGTGGTTACAGAGATAGGGAGGGTTGTAGGGGCTGGATAAGGTTACAGAGATAGAGACGGTTGTAGGGGCTGGAGGAGTTTACAGAGATAGGGAGGGGTGTGAGGGTTGGAGGAGGTTACAGAGATAGGGAGGGTTGTAGGGGCTGGAGGAGATTACAGAGATAGGGAGGGTTGTAGGTACTCGAGGAGGTTACAGAGATAGGGAGGGTTGTAGGAGCTGCAGGAGGTTACAGATATAGGGAGAGTTGTAGGGGCTGGAGGAGGTTACAGAGATAAGCGATGGTTGTAGGAGCTGGAGGAGGTTACAGAGATAGGGAGGGGTGTAGGGGCTGGAGGAGGTTACAGAGATTGGGAGGGTTGTAGTAGCTGCAGGAGGTTACAGATATAGGGAGAGTTGTAGGGGCTGGAGGAGGGTACAGAGTTAGGGCGATTTGCAGGGCCTGGAGGAGGTTACAGTGTTGGGAGGGTTGTCGGGGCTGGAGGAGGTGACAGAGATAGGGAGGGTTGTTGGGGCTGGAGAGGGTTACAGAGATAGGGAGGGTTGTTGGGGCTGGAGAGGGTTACAGAGATAGGGAGTGTTTTAGGGGCTGGAGGAGGTTACAGAGATAGGGAAGATTGTAGGGGTTGGAGGAGGTTACAGAGATAGGGAGGGTTGTCGGGGCTGGAGGAAGTGACAGAGATAAGGAAGGGTGTAGGGGCTGGAAGAGGTTACCGGGATAGGGAGGGCTGTAGCAGCTGGAGGAGGTTACAGAGATAGGGAGGAGTGTAGGGGCTGGAGGAGGTTACAGAGATAGGGAGGGTTGTAGTAGCTGCAGGAGGTTACAGATATAGGGAGAGTTGTAGGGGCTGGAGGAGGGTACAGAGATAGGGAGGGTTGTAGGGGCTGGAGGAGGTTACAGAGATAGGGAGGGTTGTAGGAGCTGCAGGAGGTTACAGAGATAGGGAGGGTTGTCTGGTCTGGAGAGGGTTACAGAGATAGGGCCGGTTGTAGGGGCTGGAGGAGGTTACAGATTTAGGGAGGGTTGTCGGGGCTGGAGGGGATTACAGAGATAGGGATGGTTGTAGGGGCTGGAGGAGGTTACAGAGAGAGGGAAGATTGTAGGGGCTGGAGGAGGTTACAGAGACAGGGAGGGTTGTCGGGGCTGGAGGAGGTGACAGAGATAGGGAGGGTTGTCGGGTCTGGAGGAGGTTACAGAGATAGCGAGGGTTGTAGGGGCTGGAGGAGGTTACAGAGATAGGGAGGGGTTTAGGGGCTGGAGGAGGTGACAGAGATAGGGAGGGTTGTAGGGGCTGGAGGAGGTGACAGAGATAGGGAGGGTTGTAGGGGCTGGAGGAGGTTACAGAGGTAGGGAGGGTTGTAGGAGCTGCAGGAGGTTACAGATATAGGGAGAGTTGTAGGGGCTGGAGGAGGGTACAGAGATAGGGAGGGTTGTAGGGGCTGGAGGAGGTTTCAGAGATAGGGAGTGTTGTAGGAGCTGCAGGATGTTACAGAGATAGGGAGGGTTGTCGGGTCTGGAGGAGGTTACAGAGAGAGGGAGGGTTGTCGGGGCTGGAGGAGGTGACAGAGATAGGGAAGGTCGTTGGTGCTGGAGGAGGTTACAGAAATAGGGAGGTTTGTAGGGGCTGGAGCTTGTTATAGTGATAGGGAAGGTTGTCGGGGCTGGGGGAGATTACAGAGATAGGGAGGGTTGTAGGGGCTGGAGGAGATTAAAGAGATAGGGAGAGTTGTCAGGGCTGGGGGAGATTACAGAGATAGGGAGGGTTGTAGGGGTTGGAGGAGATTACAGAGATAGGGAGGATTGTAGGGGCTGGAGGAGGTGACAGAGATAGGGAGGGTTGGTGGGGCTGGAGGAGGTTACAGAGTTAAGGAGGGTTGTAGGGGCTGGATGAGGGTTACCAAGATAGGAAGGGTTGTAGGGGCTGGAGGAGGTTACAGAGATAGGGAGGGTTGTAGTAGCTGCAGGAGGTTACAGATATAGGGAGAGTTATAGGGGCTGGAGGACGGTACAGAGATAGGGAGGGTTGTAGTGGTTGGAGGTTACAGAGATAGGGAGGGTTGTAGGGGCTGGAGGAGGTAACAGAGATAGGGAGGTTTGTCGGAGCTGCAGGAGGTTACAGAGATAGGGAGGGGTGTAGGGGCTGGAGGAGGTTACAGAGATAGGGAGGTTTGTCGGGTCTGGAGAAGGTTACAGATATAGGGAGAGTTGTAGGGGCATGAGGAGGTTACAGAGATAGGGACGGTTGTAAGAGCTGGAGGAGTTTAGAGAGATAGGGAGGGGTGTAGGGGCTGGAGGAGGTTACAGAGATAGGGAGCGTTGTAGGAGCTGCAGGGAGGTTACAGAGATAGGGAGGGTTCTAGGGGCTGGAGGAGGTTACAGAGATAGGGAGGGTTGTCGGGGTGGGGGAGATTACAGAGATAGGGAGGGTTGTAGGGGCTGGAGGAGATTAAAGAGATAGGGAGGGTTGTCAGGGCTGGGGGAGAATACAGAGATAGGGAGGGTTGGAGTGTTGGAGGAGATAACAGAGATAGGGAGGTTTGTAGAGGCTGGAGGAGGTTACAGAGATAGGGAGGGGTGTAGGGGCTGGAAGGGTTGGGGAGATAGGGAGGGTTGTAGGGGTTGGAGGGGTTAGGGAGACACGGAGAGTTGTAGGGGCTGGAGGAGGTTACAGAGATAAGGGAGGGTTGTCGGGGCTGGAGGGGTTAGGGAGAATTGTAGGGGCTGGAGGAGGTTACAGAGATAGGGAGAGTTGTTGGGGCTGGAGGAGATTACAGAGTTAGGGAGGGTTGTAGGGGCTGGAGGTGGTTACAGAGATAGGGAGGGTTGTAGCGCTGGAGGAGGTTACAGAGATAGGGAGTATTGTAGGGACTGGAGGAGGTTACAGAGATAGGGAGGGATGTAGGGGCTGGAGGCGGTTACAGAGATAGGGAGGTTTGTAGAGGCTGGAGAGGGTTACAGAAATAGGGAGGGCTGTAGGTGCTAGAGGAGGTTACAGAGATAAGGAGGGTTGTCGGGGCTGGAGGAGGTGACAGAGATAGGGAGGGTTGGAGGTGCTGGAGGAGCTTACAGAGATAGGGAGTTTTGTAGGAGCTGCAGGAGGTTACAGATATAGGGAGAGCTGTAGGGGCTGGAAGAGGGTACAGAGATAGGGATGGTTGTAGGGGCTGGAACAGGGTTACAGAGATAGGGAGGGTTGTAGGGGCTGGAGGAGGTTACAGAGATAGGGATGTTTGTAGGGGCTGGAGGAGGTTACCGAGATAGGAAGGGTTGTAGGGGCTGGAGGTGGTTACAGAGATAGGGAGGGTTGTAGGGGCTGGAGGAGGTTACAGAGATAGAGAGGGTTGTAGGGGCTGGAGGAGTTTACAGAGATAGGGAGGGGTGTGATGGTTGGAGGAGGTTACAGAGATAGGGAGGGTTGTAGGGGCTGGAGGAGATTACAGAGATAGGGAGGGTTGTAGGAGCTGCAGGAGGTTACAGATATAGGGAGAGTTGTAGGGGCTGGAGGAGGTTACAGAGATAAGCGATGGTTGTAGGAGCTGGAGGAGGTTACAGAGATAGGGAGGGGTGTAGGGGCTGGAGGAGGTTACAGAGATTGGGAGGGTTGTAGTAGCTGCAGGAGGTTACAGATATAGGGAGAGTTGTAGGGGCTGGAGGAGGGTACAGAGTTAGGGCGGTTTGCAGGGCCTGGAGGAGGTTACAGTGTTGGGAAGGTTGTCGGCGCTGGAGGAGGTGACAGAGATAGGGAGGGTTGTTGGGGCTGGAGAGGGTTACAGAGATAGGGAGGGTTGTTGGGGCTGGAGGATGTTACAGAGATAGGGAAGATTGTAGGGGTTGGAGGAGGTTACAGAGATAGGGAGGGTTGTCCGTGCTGGAGGAAGTGACAGAGATAAGGAAGGGTGTAGGGGCTGGAAGAGGTTACCGGGATAGGGAGGGCTGTAGCAGCTGGAGGAGGTTACAGAGATAGGGAGGAGTGTAGGGGCTGGAGGAGGTTACAGAGATAGGGAGGGTTGTAGTAGCTGCAGGAGGTTACAGATATAGGGAGAGTTGTAGGGGCTGGAGGAGTTTACAGAGATAGGGAGGGTTGGAGGGGCTGGAGGCGGTTACAGAGATAGGGAGGTTTGTAGAGGCTGGAGAGGGTTACAGAAATAGGGAGGGCTGTAGGTGCTAGAGGAGGTTACAGAGATAAGGAGGGTTGTTGGGGCTGGAGGAGGTGACAGAGATAGGGAGGGTTGGAGGTGCTGGAGGAGCTTACAGAGATAGGGAGTTTTGTAGGAGCTGCAGGAGGTTACAGATATAGGGAGAGCTGTAGGGGCTGGAAGAGGGTACAGATATAGGGATGGTTGTAGGGGCTGGAGGAGTTTAGCGATATAGGGAGAGTTGTAGGGGCTGGAGGAGTTTACAGAGACAGGAAGGGGTGAAGGGGCTGGAGGAGGTTACAGAGATAGGGAGGGTTGTAAGAGCTGCAGGAGGTTACAGATAGAGGGAGAGTTGAAGGGGCTGGAGGAGGGTACAGAGATAGGGAGGGCTGTAGGAGGTTACAGAGATAGGGAGGGTTGTAGTAGCTGCAGGAGGTTACAGATATAGGGAGAGTAATAGGGGCTGGAGGAGGTTACAGAGAGAGGGAGAGTTGTAGGGGCTGGAGGAGGGTACAGAGATAGGGAGGGTTGTAGGGGCTGGAGGAGGTTACAGAGATAGGGAGGGTTGTAGGAGCTGCAGGAGGTTACAGAGATAGGGAGGTTTGTCGGGTCTGGAGAGGGTTACAGAGATAGGGAGGTTTGTAGGGGCTGGAGGAGGTTACAGATTTAGGGAGGGTTGTCGGGGCTGGAGGAGATTACAGAGATAGGGAGGGTTGTAGGGGCTGGAGGAGGTTACAGAGAGAGGGAAGATTGTAGGGGCTGGAGGAGGTTTCAGAGATAGGGAGGGTTGTCGTGGCTGGAGGAGGTGACAGAGATAGGGAGGGTTGTCGGGGCTGGAGGAGGTTACAGAGATAGGGAGGGGTGTAGTGGCTGGAGGATGTTTCAGTGATAGGGAGGGTTGTTGGGGCTGGAGGTTACAGAGATAGGGAGGGTTGTAGGGGCTGGAGGTTACAGAGATAGGGAGGGTTGTAGGGGCTGGAGGAGGTTACAGAGATAGGGAGGGTTGTAGGAGCTGCAGGAGGTTACAGAGATAGAGAGGGGTGTAGGGGCTGGAGGAGTTTCCGAGATAGGGAGGGCTGTAGGAGCTGCAGGAGGTTACAGATATAGGGAGAGTTGTAGGGGCTGGAGGAGGTTACAGAGATAGGGACGGTTGTAGGAGCTGGAGGAGCTTAGAGAGATAGGGAGGGGTGAAGGGGCTGGAGGAGGTTATAGGGATAGGGAGGGTTGTAGGAGCTGCAGGAGGTTACAGATATAGGGAGGGTTGTAGGGGCTGGACGAGGTTACAGAGATAGGGAGGGTTGTCGGGGCTGGGGGAGTTTACAGAGATAGGGAGGGTTGTAGGGGCTGGAGGAGATTACAGAGATAGGGAGGGTTGTCAGGGCTGGGGCAGATTATAGAGTTCGGGAGTGTTGTAGGGGTTGGAGGAGATTACAGAGATAGGGAGGTTTGTAGGGGCTGGAGGAGGTTACAGACATAGGGAGGGGTGTAGGGGCTGGAATGGTTGGGGAGATAGGGAGGGTTGTAGGGGCTGGAGGGGTTAAGGAGATAGGGAGAGTTGTAGGGGCTGGAGGAGGTTACAGAGATAAGGGAGGGCTGTCGGGGCTGGAGGGGTTAGGGACAGTTGTAGGGGCTGGAGGTGGTTACAGAGATAGGGAGGGTTGTAGGGGCTGGATAAGGTTACAGAGATAGAGATGGTTGTAGGGGCTGGAGGAGTTTACAGAGATAGGGAGGGGTGTGAGGGTTGGAGGAGGTTACAGAGATAGGGAGGGTTGTAGGGGCTGGAGGAGATTACAGAGATAGGGAGGGTTGTAGGTACTCGAGGAGGTTACAGAGATAGGGAGGGTTGTAGGAGCTGCAGGAGGTTACAGATATAGGGAGAGTTGTAGGGGCTGGAGGAGGTTACAGAGATAAGCGATGGTTGTAGGAGCTGGAGGAGGTTACAGAGATAGGGAGGGGTGTAGGGGCTGGAGGAGGTTACAGAGATTGGGAGGGTTGTAGTAGCTGCAGGAGGTTACAGATATAGGGAGAGTTGTAGGGGCTGGAGGAGGGTACAGAGTTAGGGCGATTTGCAGGGCCTGGAGGAGGTTACAGTGTTGGGAGGGTTGTCGGGGCTGGAGGAGGTGACAGAGATAGGGAGGGTTGTTGGGGCTGGAGAGGGTTACAGAGATAGGGAGGGTTGTTGGGGCTGGAGAGGGTTACAGAGATAGGGAGTGTTTTAGGGGCTGGAGGAGGTTACAGAGATAGGGAAGATTGTAGGGGTTGGAGGAGGTTACAGAGATAGGGAGGGTTGTCGGGGCTGGAGGAAGTGACAGAGATAAGGAAGGGTGTAGGGGCTGGAAGAGGTTACCGGGATAGGGAGGGCTGTAGCAGCTGGAGGAGGTTACAGAGATAGGGAGGAGTGTAGGGGCTGGAGGAGGTTACAGAGATAGGGAGGGTTGTAGTAGCTGCAGGAGGTTACAGATATAGGGAGAGTTGTAGGGGCTGGAGGAGGGTACAGAGATAGGGAGGGTTGTAGGGGCTGGAGGAGGTTACAGAGATAGGGAGGGTTGTAGGAGCTGCAGGAGGTTACAGAGATAGGGAGGGTTGTCTGGTCTGGAGAGGGTTACAGAGATAGGGCCGGTTGTAGGGGCTGGAGGAGGTTACAGATTTAGGGAGGGTTGTCGGGGCTGGAGGGGATTACAGAGATAGGGATGGTTGTAGGGGCTGGAGGAGGTTACAGAGAGAGGGAAGATTGTAGGGGCTGGAGGAGGTTACAGAGACAGGGAGGGTTGTCGGGGCTGGAGGAGGTGACAGAGATAGGGAGGGTTGTCGGGTCTGGAGGAGGTTACAGAGATAGCGAGGGTTGTAGGGGCTGGAGGAGGTTACAGAGATAGGGAGGGGTTTAGGGGCTGGAGGAGGTGACAGAGATAGGGAGGGTTGTAGGGGCTGGAGGAGGTGACAGAGATAGGGAGGGTTGTAGGGGCTGGAGGAGGTTACAGAGGTAGGGAGGGTTGTAGGAGCTGCAGGAGGTTACAGATATAGGGAGAGTTGTAGGGGCTGGAGGAGGGTACAGAGATAGGGAGGGTTGTAGGGGCTGGAGGAGGTTTCAGAGATAGGGAGTGTTGTAGGAGCTGCAGGATGTTACAGAGATAGGGAGGGTTGTCGGGTCTGGAGGAGGTTACAGAGAGAGGGAGGGTTGTCGGGGCTGGAGGAGGTGACAGAGATAGGGAAGGTCGTTGGTGCTGGAGGAGGTTACAGAAATAGGGAGGTTTGTAGGGGCTGGAGCATGTTATAGTGATAGGGAAGGTTGTCGGGGCTGGGGGAGATTACAGAGATAGGGAGGGTTGTAGGGGCTGGAGGAGATTAAAGAGATAGGGAGAGTTGTCAGGGCTGGGGGAGATTACAGAGATAGGGAGGGTTGTAGGGGTTGGAGGAGATTACAGAGATAGGGAGGATTGTAGGGGCTGGAGGAGGTGACAGAGATAGGGAGGGTTGGTGGGGCTGGAGGAGGTTACAGAGTTAAGGAGGGTTGTAGGGGCTGGATGAGGGTTACCAAGATAGGAAGGGTTGTCGGGGCTGGAGGAGGTTACAGAGATAGGGAGGGTTGTAGGAGCTGCTGGAGGTTACAGAGATAGGGAGGGTTGTCTGGTCTGGAGAGGGTTACAGAGATAGGGCCGGTTGTAGGGGCTGGAGGAGGTTACAGATTTAGGGAGGGTTGTCGGGGCTGGAGGGGATTACAGAGATAGGGATGGTTGTAGGGGCTGGAGGAGGTTACAGAGAGAGGGAAGATTGTAGGGGCTGGAGGAGGTTACAGAGACAGGGAGGGTTGTCGGGGCTGGAGGAGGTGACAGAGATAGGGAGGGTTGTCGGGTCTGGAGGAGGTTACAGAGATAGCGAGAGTTGTAGGGGCTGGAGGAGGTTACAGAGATAGGGAGGGGTTTAGGGGCTGGAGGAGGTTACCGAGATAGGGAGGGCTGTAGGAGCTGTAGGAGGTTACAGATATAGGGAGAGTTGCAGGGGCTGGAGGAGGTTACAGAGATAGGGACGGTTGTAGGAGCTGGAGGAGGTTACATAGATAGGGAGGGGTGTAGGGGCTGGAGGAGGTTACAGAGATAGGGAGGGTTGTAGGAGCTGCAGGAGGTTACAGATATAGGGAGAGTTGTAGGGGCTGGAGGAGGGTACAGAGATAGGGAGGGTTGTAGGGGCTGGAGGAGGTTACAGAGATAGGGAGTGTTGTAGGAGCTGCAGGATGTTACAGAGATAGGGAGGGTTGTCGGGTCTGGAGGAGGTTACAGAGATAGGGAGGGTTGTCGGGGCTGGAGGAGGTGACAGAGATAGGGAAGGTCGTTGGTGCTGGAGGAGGTTACAGAAATAGGGAGGGTTGTAGGGGCTGGAGCATGTTATAGTGATAGGGAGGGTTGTCGGGGCTGGGGGAGATTACAGAGATAGGGAGGGTTGTAGGGGCTGGAGGAGATTAAAGAGATAGGTAGAGTTTTCAGGGCTGGGGGAGATTACAGAGATAGGGAGGGTTGTAGGGATTGGAGGAGATTACAGAGATAGGGAGGATTGTAGGGGCTGGAGGAGGTGACAGAGATAGGGAGGGTTGGTGGGGCTGGAGGAGGTTACAGAGTTAAGGAGGGTTGTAGGGGCTGGATGAGGGTTACCGAGATAGGAAGGGTTGTAGGGGCTGGAGGAGGTTACAGAGATAGGGAGGGTTGTAGGGGCTGGAGGAGGTGACAGAGATAGGGAGGGTTGTAGGGGCTGGAGGAGGTGACAGAGATAGGGAGGGTTGTAGGGGCTGGAGGAGGTGACAGAGATAGGGAGGGTTGTAGGGGCTGGAGGACGTTACAGAGATAGGGAGGGTTGTAGGGGCTGGAGGAGGTTACTGAGATAGGGAAGGTTGTAGGGGCTGGAGGAGGTTACAGAGATAAGGAGGGATGTAGGGGCTGGAGGTTACAGAGATAGGGAGGCTTGTCGGGGCTGGAGGAGGTGACAGAGATGGGGAGGGTTGTCGGAACTGCAGGAGGTTACAGAGGTAGGGAGGTTTGTAGGCGCTGGAGAGGGTTACAGAAATAGGGAGGGCTGTAGGGGCTGGAGGAGGTTACAGATATAGGAGGGTTTTCGGGGCTGGAGGTGGTGACAGAGATAGGGAGGGTTGGAGGTGCTGGAGGAGGTTACAGAGATAGGGAGGGTTGTAGGGGTTGGAAGAGGGTTACAGAGATAGGGAGGGTTGTAGGGGCTGGAGGAGGTTACAGAAATAGGGATGTTTGTAGGGGCTGGAGGAGGTTACCGAGATAGGAAGGGTTGTGGGGGCTGGAGGTGGTTACAGAGATAGGGAGGGTTGTAGGGGCTGGAGGAGGTTACAGAGATAGAGAGGGTTGTAGGGGCTGGAGGAGTTTACAGAGATAGGGAGGGGTGTGAGGGTTGGAGGAGGTTACAGAGATAGGGAGGGTTGTAGGGGCTGGAGGAGATTACAGAGATAGGGAGGCTTGTAGGTACTGGAGGAGGTTACAGAGATAGGGAGGGTTGTAGGAGCTGCAGGAGGTTACAGATATAGGGAGAGTTGTAGGGGCTGGAGGAGGTTACAGAGATTAGCGATGGTTGTAGGAGCTGGAGGAGGTTACAGAGATTGGGAGGGGTGTAGGGGCTGGAGGAGGTTACAGAGATTGGGAGGGTTGTAGTAGCTGCAGGAGGTTACAGATATAGGGAGAGTTGTAGGGGCTGGAGGAGGGTACAGAGTTAGGGCGGTTTGCAGGGCCTGGAGGAGGTTACAGTGTTGGGAGGGTTGTCGGGGCTGGAGGAGGTGACAGAGATAGGGAGGGTTGTTGGGGCTGGAGAGGGTTACAGAGATAGGGAGGGTTGTCGGGGCTGGAGGAAGTGACAGAGATAAGGAAGGGTGTAGGGGCTGGAAGAGGTTACCGGGATAGGGAGGGCTGTAGCAGCTGGAGGAGGTTACAGAGATAGGGAGGAGTGTAGGGGCTGGAGGAGGTTACAGAGATAGGGAGGGTTGTAGTAGCTGCAGGAGGTTACAGATATAGGGAGAGTTGTAGGGGCTGGAGGAGGGTACAGAGATAGGGAGGGTTGTAGGGGCTGGAGGAGGTTACAGAGATAGGGAGGGTTGTAGGAGCTGCTGGAGGTTACAGAGATAGGGAGGGTTGTCTGGTCTGGAGAGGGTTACAGAGATGGGGCTGGAGGAGGTTACAGATTTAGGGAGGGTTGTCGGGGCTGGAGGGGATTACAGAGATAGGGATGGTTGTAGGGGCTGGAGGAGGTTACAGAGAGAGGGAAGATTGTAGGGGCTGGAGGAGGTTACAGAGATAGGGAGGGTTGTCGGGGCTGGAGGAGGTGACAGAGATAGGGAGGGTTGTCGGGTCTGGAGGAGGTTACAGAGATAGCGAGAGTTGTAGGGGCTGGAGGAGGTTACAGAGATAGGGAGGGGTTTAGGGGCTGGAGGAGGTTACCGAGATAGGGAGGGCTGTAGGAGCTGCAGGAGGTTACAGATATAGGGAGAGTTGCAGGGACTGGAGGAGGTTACAGAGATAGGGAGCGGTGTAGGGGCTGGAGGAGGTTACAGAGATAGGGAGGGTTGTAGGAGCTGCAGGAGGTTACAGATATAGGGAGAGTTGTGGGGGCTGGAGGAGGGTACAGAGATAGGGAGGGTTGTAGGGGCTGGAGGAGGTTACAGAGATAGGGAGGGTTGTAGGGGCTGGAGGAGGTGACAGAGATAGGGAGAGTTGTAGGGGCTGGAGGAGGGTACAGAGATAGGGAGGGTTGTAGGGGCTGGAGGAGGTTACAGAGATAGGGAGTGTTGTAGGAGCTGCAGGATGTTACAGAAATAGGGAGGGTTGTCGGGTCTGGAGGAGGTTACAGAGATAGGGATGGTTGTCGGGGCTGGAGGAGGTGACAGAGATAGGGAAGGTCGTTGGTGCTGGAGGAGGTTACAGAAATAGGGAGGGTTGTAGGGGCTGGAGCATGTTATAGTGATAGGGAGGGTTGTCGGGGCTGGGGGAGATTACAGAGATAGGGAGGGTTGTAGCGGCTGGAGGAGATTAAAGAGATAGGGAGAGTTGTCAGGGCTGGGGGAGATTACAGAGATAGGGAGGGTTGTAGGGGTTGGAGGAGATTACAGAGATAGGGAGGATTGTAGGGGCTGGAGGAGGTGACAGAGATAGGGAGGGTTGGTGGGGCTGGAGGAGGTTACAGAGTTAAGGAGGGTTGTAGGGGCTGGATGAGGGTTACCAAGATAGGAAGGGTTGTAGGGGCTGGAGGAGGTTACAGAGATAGGGAGGGTTGTAGGGGCTGGAGGAGGTGACAGAGATAGGGAGGGTTGTAGGGGCTGGAGGAGGTGACAGAGATAGGGAGGGTTGTAGGGGCTGGAGGAGGTTACTGAGATAGGGAAGGTTGTAGGGGCTGGAGGGGGTTACAGAGATAGGGAGGGTTGTAGGGGCTGGAGGCGGTTACAGAGATAGGGAGGGTTGTAGGGGCTGGAGGAGGTTACAGAGATAGGAAGGGTTGTAGGGGCTGGAGGAGGTTACAGAGATAGGGAGGGGTGTAGGGGCTGGAAGGGTTGGGGAGATAGGGAGGGGTGTAGGTGCTGGAGGGTTGTAGGGGCTGGAGATAGGAGGCAGGCACATGAGGGCATGAGCTCCCGCAAGTTCGCCTCAACCTGAAATGCCCTCCTGAAATCTAACTAGGCCAGCATTTATTGCCCATCCCTAATTGCCCCTTGAGAACGTGGGGGTTAGCTGCATTCTTGAACCGCTGCAGTCCCTGTGGTGTAGGTACACCCACAGCGCTGTTAGGGAGGGAGTTCCAGGATTTTGACCCAGCGACAGTGAAGGAACGGCTGATATATTTTCAAGTCAGGATGGTGAGGGGCTTGGAGGGGAACTTCCAGGTGGTGGGTGTTCCCATGTGTCTGCTGCCCTTGCCCTTTTAGATGGTAACGATCGTCGGTTTGGGCGGCGCTGTCGAAGGAGCCTTGGCGAGTTGCTGCAGTGCATCTTGTAGATGGTACACACACTGCTGCTACTGTGCGTCAGTGGTGGAGGGAGTGAATGTTTGTGGATGGGGTGTCGATCAAGCGGGGCTGCTTTGTCCTGGACGGTGTCGAGCTTCTTGAGTGTTGTGAGAGCTGCACTCATCCAGGCAAGTGGGGAGTATCCCATCACACTCCTGACTTGTGCCTTGTAGATGGTGGACATGCTCTGGGGAGTCAGGAGGTGAGTTACTCGTCGCAGGGTTCCTAATGCCCTGGCTATGGGTGTCGGTACATCACACTGACCGCCTCTGGTCAATGCGGCAGGTCAGCACCACCACTATAGGGTAATTAGAGATGGGCGTTAAATGGCAGCCTTGCCAGCGATGCCCACATATGCCAACGGCTGACAAATTATTTCTGTGCTGGACACTGTTTAACAGCAGTGAGATAGAGAGGGACAGTCGGATCAGTGCCCCAAACACCCCCCTCCAGGACCAGCGACACCTCCCCCACAAACACCCGCCGCTCCCCCACTCACGCCAGGTTCAGCACCCCACCCCCGCGCACCGTCAGACAGGGAATACGCAGCACAGGAATACACGATGAATGGTAGGACCCTGGGAAGTACCGAGGAACCTTGGTGTGCATGTCCACCGGTCCCTTAAGGTATCGCGACAGGTAGATAAGGTGGTTAAGAAGGCATATGGATTACTTGCCTTTATTAGCCAAAGCATAGAATATAAGAGCAGGGAGGTTCTGCTGGAACTGTATAAAACACTGGTTAGGCCACAGCTAGAGTATTGCGTGCAGTTCTGGAATCCGCATTATAGGAAGGATGTGATTGCACTAGAGAGAGAGAGCAGAGGAGATTTACCAGGATGTTGCCTGGGCTGGAGAGTTTTAGTTATGGGGAGAGATTGGATAGACTGGGGTTATTTTCCCTGGAGCAGAGGAGATTTACCAGGATGTTCCCTGGGCTGGAGAGTTTTAGTTATGAGGAGAGATTGGATAGACTGGGGTTATTTTTCCCTGGAGCAGAGGAGATTTACCAGGATGTTCCCTGGGCTGGAGAGTTTTAGTTATGAGGAGAGATTGGATAGACTGGGGTTATTTTTCCCTGGAGCAGAGGAGATTGAGGGGGGACATGATTGAGGTGTATAAAATTATGAGGGGCATAGATAGGGTAGGCAGGAGGGAACTTTTCCCCTTGGTGGAGGGATCAATAAACAGGGAGCATAGATTTAAGGAGGTTTAGAGGGGATGTGAGGAAGAATTTTTTCACCCAGAGGGTGGTGGGAATCTGGAACTCACCGCCTGAAAGGGTGGGTAGAGGCAGAAACCCTCATAACATTTTAAGAAAGTACTTGGATGTGCACTGGCGATGATGCCGCATGGCATACAAGGCTAATGGGGCCTAGTGCTGGGAAACGGGATTAGAATAGTGAGGCGCTCGTTTTTGACTGGCGCAGACTCGATGGGCCGAAGGGCCTTTCTCTGTGCTGTCGGCCTTTGTGACTCGAATCAGGAACGAGTCGTCCCTCGTCCGGACACGAAGCAAGGGGAGCGATTGCTGGGGCGCTTGTGTCACCGGTAGAAAGGCTCTGACTAACGTTGAGAGGCACGACAAAATAGGCCAACCCAAGGCCCGATTCCCACTACCCCCCCCCACCCCCTCCACCCCCTTCCGAGTGAATCGAGGTTTACTACTCCGTGCCGTCGACGTAGACACCGAGCGGAATATATATATATTTTTTTTCAAAGCATTTTTATTCAAAAAAACGAGAAAGATCAAGAACAAAATAATTCCCGCAGGCTTGTCATTTTGTGACTTTTATACACAGATTTGTTTTCCTGCATAAATTCTTCTTTTTAAAGTTTCACTCTAAATCTGATTCTTTTTTTAAAAAAAAAACAAAACGAAAAAAACAAAAAAACAAGATGGCAAATGGAAAATGAGCCCTCCAGGGAGTGGAGTTGAAGCTTTGAGAACCCCTTCCCCCCCCTCCCCACCCCCATCCCCCACCCCGCCCCACTTTTAAGGAAACGCAGACGGTCTATGTATTTTTTTTTATTAATTTATCTCTGTTTAAACTCTTTTTTTTTTGCACACTTAAGGGAAAACAAAACAAAAAAAAAAAATAAAAGGAGCACAGGCAGAACCGAACTATTTACAGAAACCCGGCCCCTCGACCAGAACGTCCCCACACCCCCACCCCCAATCCCAACCCTCCCCCCCTCCACCCCCACCACTCATCAGGTCAAACGCGGACTTTGAGGGAAGGGGGTTTGCTTTCGGAAAGAAGAAACCTCAGCAGTACGAGGAGGAGGAGGAGGAGGAGGAGGAGGAGTGGTGCTTGGCACAGGCCGAGGACCGAGCCTGGGCCTAGCGACGGGGCTGAGAGGGTGCCAACCGTGTGCACATCGCTGGGTAGGGGTGGGTGGGTGGGAGGGTTGGGGAGAGAGAGGGGGGAGTGGGGTGGTGTGAGCAGGAGAGGAGGAGGGGGGGGCTGGCTAAAATTCTAGGCCACAAACCGCAGGTGCTAAACCCTATGGAAAAATATATCTATCCCACCCAGCCCGAACCCCCACCCCCGCTGCACCCCCTTTCCCTCCGCCCCTCCCCTCCCTCCCTCCCTCCACCCTATGGCTTCCCGAAACGGGAAGTTTCTGTGCAAGACTCCAGCTACAGGTCAGCCACAAGCGGCTTTGAGCGTCTCTGTCTCTGTCCCTTTCTCTCTCTCTGTGTGTGTGTGTGTAATGAGCAGGGGGTGGGTTTCGATAAGGGAGGGAGGATTCAAAATGCCTCAGCTACAGTGTTCGTAACCGCACCCCCCAACCCACCTCACCCCCGAGGGCTCGGTGGAGAGAGAGAGTTACGGCCGACGTGGGGGCTGAATCCACTCGAGGCCCTCACCCTCGCCCGGGGCTAAATCCGTCGGTGGAAAGGGAGAGAGACAGAACAAGAAAACCTCAAAACCTTTATCAAACCCTGGAAATAAAAAGCCAAAAAAATAAAATAAAATAAAATAAAATAAACACAACCAAACATTTGAAATTAAAAAGTTTCTGCCCTTGAATTCTGGGAGAATCCATTTGTTTCGTTTGCTGTATATAAGCTCCTGCTCCTCTCTCACCGTCACCATTTAACCTGCTGCAAACAGAGAGAAGGGGAAAGACACGGGGGGGGGAGGGAGAGAGGGAGAGAGAGAGAGAGAGATCGTGAGATCGAGAGAGAGATCGTGAGATCGAGAGAGAGATCGTGAGATCGAGAGAGAGATCGTGAGATCGAGAGAGAGATCGATCGTGAGATCGAGAGAGAGATCGAGAGAGAGAGAGATCGTGAGATCGAGAGAGAGAGAGATCGTGAGATCGAGAGAGAGAGGTCGTGAGATCGAGAGAGAGAGAGATCATGAGATCGAGAGAGAGAGAGATCGTGAGATCGAGAGAGGTCGTGAGATCGAGAGAGAGAGGTCGTGAGATCGAGAGAGAGAGATCGTGAGATCGAGAGGGAGAGATCGTGAGATCGAGAGATCGTGAGATCGAGAGAGATCGAGAGAGATCGTGAGATCGAGAGAGATCGTGAGATCGAGAGAGAGAGATCGTGAGATCGAGAGAGAGAGATCGTTAGATCGAGAGAGATCGTTAGATCGAGAGAGATCGTTAGATCGAGAGAGAGAGATCGTTAGATCGAGAGAGAGAGATTGTTAGATCGAGAGAGATCGTGAGATCGAGAGATCAAGAGAGATCGATCGTGAGATCGAGATTGAGAGATCGTGAGATCGAGAGAGAGAGATCGTGAGATCGAGAGAGAGAGATCGTGAGATCGAGAGATCGAGAGAGAGATCGTGAGATCGAGAGAGAGAGATCGTGAGATCGAGATCGTGAGATAGAGAGAGAGATCGTGAGATCGAGAGAGAGATCGTGAGATCGAGAGAGAGATCGTGAGATCGAGAGAGAGAGAGATCGAGAGAGAGAGAGATCGAGAGAGAGAGAGATCGAGAGAGAGATCGTGAGATCGAGAGAGAGATCGTGAGATCGAGAGATCGTGAGATCGAGAGAGAGATCGTGAGATCGAGAGAGACATCGTAAGATCAAGAGAGATCATGAGATCGAGAGAGAGAGATCGTGAGAGAGAGAGATCGTGAGATTGAGAGAGAGATCGTGAGATCGAGAGAGGGAGAGATCGTGAGATCGAGAGAGATAGTGAGATCAAGAGAGATCGTGAGATCAAGAGAGGGAGAAACCGAGAGATCGTGAGATCAAGAGAGAGAGATCGTGAGATCAAGAGAGAGAGAGATCGTGAGATCAAGAGAGAGAGAGATCGTGAGATCAAGAGAGAGAGAGATCGTGAGATCAAGAGAGAGAGAGATCGTGAGATCAAGAGAGAGAGGGAGAAACCGAGAGAGAGAGAGATCGAGATCGAGAGAGAGGGGGAGGGAGAGGAGGGAGAAAGAGATGGCCCACAGAACCATAGGTGGGGCGGTGGGGGAAAAGAAAGAAAGAGAGAGGGAGGGAGGGAGGGTGGGAGAAAGAGAAAGGGGGAGCAAGAGGGAGGTTCCTCTTCCGTGTCCTCAGCTGATCTTGCGAATCTGCCTCTCTTCAGACAGGCAGAAGAGGCCATTTACAGAGAGTTCGGAGAGGAGCAGTTCACATGCTCCTGTTGAGATTTGCTTACAGTTGTGCAGGTTGATGCAGGAGATGTTGCCGATTCTCTTCAGGTAATTGAGGCACTGGTCAGTCAACTTATTACAGCCTAAGGTATGGGGGTGGGAGAGAGAGAGAGAGACATGGCTTGAGTTATGAATGAACAGCCTGGATGAGTGCAGCTCCCACAACACTCAAGAAGCTCGACACCATCCAGGACAAAGCAGCCCCGCTTGGTCGACACCCCATCCACAAACATTCACTCCCTCCACCACCGAAGCACAGTAGCAGCAGTGTGTGTACCATCTACAAGATGCACTGCAGCAACTCACCAAGGCTCCTTTGACAGCACCTTCCAAACACACAACCACTACCATCTAGAAGGACAAGGGCAGCAGACACATGGGGAACACCACCACCTGGAAGTTCTCCTCCGAGCCCCACACACCATCCCGACTTGGGAATATATCGGCCGTTCCTTCACTGTCGCTGGGGTCAAAATCCTGGAACTCCCTCCCTAACAGCACGGTGGGTGTACCTACACCACACGGGGACTGCAGCGGCTCAAGAAGGCAGCTCACCACCCACCTTCTCAAGGGGGCAATTAGGGATGGGCAATAAATGCTGGGCCCGGCCAGCGAAGCCCACATCCCGTGAATGAATAAATTAAAAAACAACAGCGTTGCGGCAGTGGTTAGCAGCACTTTATAAGAACATAATAGGAGGAGGAGGCCATTCAGCCCCTCTAGTCTGCTCAGCCATTTGCTAAGATCATGGTTGGTCTCATTGTGGCCTGAACTCCACTTTCCCCCCTTCCCCATCAGAAACCTGTCTAACTCAGCCTTGAATATATTCAGTGACCCGGCCCCCACTGCTCTCTGGGTGAGGGGGGGAGAGAATTCCACAGACTCACGACCCTCCCAGAGAGGGAATTCCTCCTCGTCTCCGTCTTCAATGGGAGACCCCTCATTCTAAAACTGTGCCCCCACCCCCCCCCGTTCTAGAATCCCCCCCACCCCACGAGGGGAGAAACACCCTCTCAGCATCCACCCTGTCAAACCCCCTCCCTCCCTCCAGAATCTGATATGTTTCAATAAGACCACCCCTCATTCTTCTAAACTCCAATGGGCACAACCTGCTCAACCTTTCCTCAACAGACAAACCCCCTTCACCCCAGGAATCAGCCCAGTGAACCTTCTCTGAACGGCCTCACATACAAATATATCACTCCTTAAGTAAGGTCGTAAGCCAGTAAACGCAACGGCCTCAGAGTCAAACGGCTGTAAATTCAAGTCCCATTCATGGACTTGAGCGCAAAAGTCCAATACTGAGGGAGTGCCGCACTGTCGGAGGGTCAGTACTGAGGGAGCACCGCACTGTCGGAGGGTCAGTACTGAGGGAGCGCCGCACTGTCGGAGGGTCAGTACCGAGGGAGCGCCGCACTGTCGGAGGGTCAGTGCTGAGGGAGTGCCGCACTGTCGGAGGGTCAGTGCTGAGGGAGTGCCGCACTGTCGGAGGGTCAGTGCTGAGGGAGCGCCGCACTGTCGGAGGGTCAGTGCTGAGGGAGCGCCGCACTGTCGGAGGGTCAGTACTGAGGGAGTGCCGCACTGTCGGAGGGCCAGCGCTGAGGGAGTGCCGCACTGTCGGAGGGTCAGTGCTGAAGGAGCGCCGCACTGTCGGAGGGTCAGTGCTGAGGGAGCGCCGCACTGTCGGAGGGTCAGTGCTGAGGGAGCGCCGCACTGTCGGAGGGTCAGTGCTGAGGGAGCGCCGCACTGTCGGAGGGTCAGTACTGAGGGAGCGCCGCACTGTCGGAGGGTCAGTGCTGAGGGAGTGCCGCACTGTCGGAGGGTCAGTGCTGAGGGAGTGCCGCACTGTCGGAGGGTCAGTGCTGAGGGAGGGCCGCACTGTCGGAGGGTCAGTACTGAGGGAGTGCCGCACTGTCGGAGGGTCAGTACTGAGGGAGTGCTGCACTGTCGGAGGGTCAGTGATGAGGGAGTGCTGCACTGTCGGAGGGTCAGTACTGTGGGAGTGCTGCACTGTCGGAGGGTCAGTACTGAGGGAGTGCTGCACTGTCGGAGGGTCAGTACTGAGGGAGCGCCGCACTGTCGGAGGGTCAGTGATGAGGGAGTGCTGCACTGTCGGAGGGTCAGTACTGAGGGAGTGCTGCACTGTCGGAGGGTCAGTGATGAGGGAGTGCTGCACTGCCTTTTGGATGAGGCGTTAAACCAAGGCCCCAGTGTCGGGGAGGGGGGGGGTGATAAATTTCTGAAACGTGTGGCAGGGGGGACTATAAAGAAACACTGGTAAATGGTGTTGTTTACTTACAGAGAGAGAGATTCACCCGGCATGGAGAGGGTGTGGGAGGGAGGTGCGGGGCAGGGAGGAGGACCTCCCCTGTAAGCCTGCAGCCACGCCTGCCCGAGCTGGCTATCGAGGAGGGAGAGGGGTCTTCCGGCCCGACCGGTCTGGCCCCTCTCTCCCGTGGTGATGCTCATGGCTGGGCGCCCTGGCAGGGAGGGCGCACACGCCCATGTCCGCTGGCACACTCGAGGCCTCTTCCCGTGGCACTGGTGGGCACTGCGGGGGTGGGGGGGCTGTGGTGCTTCCTGACCCCACAGCTTACCGTTTTGGATATTTAGCTGGATAAGCTTCCTTTGGAGTTTTGCTTCTGTTACAGGGAGGGCCCTTTTAAAAAGAGGCTGTGACTTTAAATTTGAGTCACTCGTTTTAAATTCGATGAATTTCCATCAAGGTTTCGGTCTTGGGTTTCAGTGCCCCTTTAATTTTAATTCGCTTTGTTAATTTGACCATTTGCTCAAGTCATAGAAGTCACCACAGCACAGAAATAGACCCTTCGGCCCATCGAGTCTGTGCCGGCCATCAAGCACCTATCTATTCTAATCCCATTTTCCAGCGCATATATAGAGAAAATGCTACTCAAAAGAACATAAGGGGAGACTGCCGCTTGTAACCGGTGGGCACTGGAGGGGGGGGTTCCTCTAAGTTCTCTCCTTTGTTACGGTGCCCCCTCAAGGGGGCTGCTTCTTAACTTGCCCCTTCGTTTTAGCTCACTTATTTTAATTGGTTCCATCAAAAGAGTAAAGAGAAAGGGTGAGACTTGCCTTCTGCAGCCAGCAGTAGGGGAGCATTTGGGGAAGAGCGATCATAATTTATCAGCTCCCGAAACAACTTCTTAATCTCATTAGATAAGGTGGTCAGCTTGTCTAAACTAGCTTGTTTAATTATTTTATTTCACTGACATCGTCAAAAAGAATATAAAGAGAGGCTGCCTTCCACGACCTGTGAGCACTGCAGGGGCTGGACTGCATCATTTAGTCCCGGGGACCCCGTTTTTAATTTGATCGGTTAAGCTTCCTTTAAAAAAAATGTTCCGTCTTTTGTTACAGTGCCCTTCAAGGGGCTATAACTTTAATTTAATTTGTTCATTTGCTAATTTGTTTAATGCTGTGCTCCAAAGAGTAAAAGCTGGGACACTCGCTGCTAGCAGACATTTCGAATGCTGCATTCTGGGAACAAACCAACTATCTAAAAAGAGAATTTGCGTCTAGTTTTGGACTCTCACCATCTGATTATCACCTGATGGGCATGCTTCCAGCCCAATGAGGGAGGATGCCATGCTGGGCCTACTACTGGGAACGAAGCAGAGCAGTAGGGGAGCATTTGGGGAAGAGCGATCATAATGTAATGGCAGCATTCCGCACGCGTGCGCGAGAGATCGACCTGTGTCGGGGGTTTTAAGTGCCGTTGACTCCGGGCTGCGTTGGCTGGGCCCGGCGTCCTCACCTTCTAGCTGTAGCTCGCTGAGAGAGTTGCGCGTTGATGATCCGACGGCCGTTAGCAGGTTAAGGGAGTGGTCGCTCAGGTGGCTGCAGTGACTGAGGTCCAGGCGGGAGAGCAGGGGCATGTGGCGGATGATTAGCCGCAGGGTGACGTCGCTGATGTCCAGGCCCGCTAACCGGAAATCCGTCACGTTGCGTAACTTGCTGCGATTGTCCAACTGGCCTGCAGAAAGAGGAAAACACCCGAGTTGGAAGTGGGAACGAATGGAGTCTTTACCGGATCGGGCAGGAGTCAAGAAAGTAGGGCCGGTGGGGGGGGTGGCGGTAACAGAGGAATGTCCTTTGCTGCATACCTGGTTTATCTGGAGTGCAGAGCAGATCCCTCATCTGTGTGTCCCTTAAGCCCTCAGCCCACCGAAGGTCCAGGGTACGGAGCAGTGGACAGCTGGAGGTACTAAGAGCGGAGATGGCCGACCAGGAGCAACCTGATAGAAAGAGATCTTTCAAACCTGCCAGAGAACAGAGTGACACAAACCGTTAAACACACTCGATATCAGGCAGGCCCCTGGCACGAGTGTACCTCCCATCGCCTGTCCCTTACCCCCCACACTTTCCCCTCCACATCCCCGCCCCTCCCGGCCTCCCCCCCAGCCCCGCCCCCTCCCAGCCTCCCCCAGCCCCGCCCCTCCCGGCCTCCCCCCCCCCCAGCCCCGCCCCTCCCGGCCTCCCCCCAGCCCCGACCCTCCCGGCCTCCCCCCAGCCCCGACCCTCCCGGCCTCCCACAGCCCCGCCCCCTCCCGGCCTCCCCCCAGCCCCGACCCTCCCGGCCTCCCACAGCCCCGCCCCCTCCCGGCCTCCCCCCAGCACCGCCCCCTCCCGGCCTGCCCCTCCCCCTCCCAGCCCTCCCCCTCCCCCACGCTGACCTGGTAACCTGTTGATGAGCCAAGTAAGCTGCTTCCTGGAGATGTTGCTCCAGCTCAGGTCCAGACTGACAGGCAGCCTTTTGCTGATGCCGCCCAGGGCCAGAGGGGTGATGGACTTACACCTGCTCAGGTTGATTTTTGTCCATAATCTCTTATCGCAACACCTGGGGGGAGAGAGGGGAGAAGAGAGGACAGTGTTAACCTGACATAGAATCCAGTAACAATCATCAGGTACCATGCCCTGGGGCAAGAGGGGTTATGACATTCAAGGGCTCGTGGGGCAGTATCGCGCCCCGGGGGCCGGGGTTACATCCCAGGGGGTGCGGGGCGGGGTTACGTCCCAGGGGGTGCGGGACGGAGTTACGTCCCGGGGTGCGGGGCGGGGCGGGGTTATACCCCGGGGTGCGGGGCGGGGTTATACCCCGGGGTGCGGGGCGGGGTTATACCCCGGGGTGCGGGGCGGGGTTATACCCCGGGGTGCGGGGCGGGGTTATACCCCGGGGTGCGGGGCGGGGTTATACCCCGGGGTGCGGGGCGGGGTTATACCCCGGGGTGCGGGGCGGGGTTATACCCCGGGGTGCGGGGCGGGGTTATACCCCGGGGTGCGGGGCGGGGTTATACCCCGGGGTGCGGGGCGGGGTTATACCCCGGGGTGCGGGGCGGGGTTATACCCCGGGGTGCGGGGCGGGGTTATACCCCGGGGTGCGGGGCGGGGTTATACCCCGGGGTGCGGGGCGGGGTTATACCCCGGGGTGCGGGGCGGGGTTATACCCCGGGGTGCGGGGCGGGGTTATACCCCGGGGTGCGGGGCGGGGTTATACCCTGGGGTGCGGGTGGGGTTATACCCCGGGGTGCGGGGCGGGGTTATATCTCGGGGTGCGGGTGGGGTTATACCCCGGGGTGCGGGGCGGGGTTATACCCTGGGGTGCGGGTGGGGTTATACCCCGGGGTGCGGGGCGGGGTTATATCTCGGGGTGCGGGTGGGGTTATACCCCGGGGTGCGGGGCGGGGTTATATCCCAGGGTTCCGGGTGGGGTTATACCCCGGGGTGCGGTGCGGGGTTATACCCTGGGGTGCGGTGCGGGTGGGATTATATCTCCGGGTTCCGGGCGGGGTTATACCCCGGGGTTCCGGGTGGGGTTGTACCCCGGGGTGTGGGGCGGGGTGGGGTTGTACCCCGGGGTGCGGTGCGGGGCGGGGTTATACCCCGGGGTTCCGGGTGGGGTTATACCCCGGGGTTCCGGGTGGGGTTATACCCCGGGGTGCGGTGCGGGGTTATACCCTGGGGTGCGGTGCGGGTGGGATTATATCTCCGGGTTCCGGGCGGGGTTATACCCCGGGGTTCCGGGTGGGGTTGTACCCCGGGGTGTGGGGCGGGGTGGGGTTGTACCCCGGGGTGCGGTGCGGGGCGGGGTTATACCCCGGGGTTTCGGGTGGGGTTATACCCCGGGGTTCCGGGTGGGGTTATACCCCGGGGTTCCGGGTGGGGTTATACCCCGGGGTGCGGTGCGGGGTTATACCCCGGGGTGCGGGGTGGGGTTATACCTCGGGGTTCCGGGTGGGGTTATACCCCGGGGTTCCGGGTGGGGTTATACACCGGGTTCCGGGTGGGGTTATACCCCGGGGTTCCGGGTGGGGTTATACCCCGGGGTGCGGTGCGGGGTTATACCCCGGGGTGCGGGGTGGGGTTATACCCCGGGGTTCCGGGTGGGGTTATATTTCGGGGTTCCGGGTGGGGTTATACCCCGGGGTTCCGGGTGGGGTTATACCCCGGGGTTCCGGGTGGGGTTATACCCCGGGGTTCCGGGTGGGGTTAGACCCCGGGGTTCCGGGTGGGGTTAGACCCCGGGGTTCCGGGTGGGGTTAGACCCCGGGGTTCCGGGTGGGGTTATACCCCGGGGTGCGGGGCGGGGTTATACCCCGGGGTGCGGTGCGGGGTTATACCCCGGGGTGCGGGGCGGGGTTATACCCCGGGGTGCGGTGCGGGGTTATACCCCGGGGTGCGGTGCGGGTGGGGTTATATCTCGGGGTTCCGGGTGGGGTTATACCCCGGGGTGCGGTGCGGGGTTATACCCCGGGGTTCCGGGTGGGGTTATACCCCGGGGTTCCGGGTGGGGTTATACGCCGGGGTTCCGGGTGGGGTTATACCCCGGGGTTCCGGGCGGGGTTATACCCCGGGGTGCGGGGTGGGGTTGTACCCCGGGTTCCGGGTGGGGTTATACCCCGGGGTTCCGGGTGGGGTTATACCCCGGGGTGCGGTGCGGGGCGGGGTTATACCCCGGGGTTCCGTGTGGGGTTATACCCCGGGGTGCGGTGCGGGGTGGGGTTGTACCCCGGGGTGCGGTGCGGGGTGGGGTTATACCCCGGGGTGCGGTGCGGGTGGGGTTATACCCCGGGGTTCCGGGTGGGGTTATACCCTGGGGTGCGGGGCGGGGTTATACCCCGGGGTGCGGGGCGGGGTTATACCCCGGGGTGCGGGGTGGGGTTATACCCCGGGGTGCGGGGTGGGGTTATACCCCGGGGTGCGGGGTGGGGTTATACCCCGGGGTTCCGGGTGGGGTTATACCCCGGGGTTCCGGGTGGGGTTATACCCTGGGGTGCGGGGCGGGGTTATACCCCGGGGTGCGGGGCGGGGTTATACCCCGGGGTGCGGGGTGGGGTTATACCCCGGGGTTCCGGGTGGGGTTATACCCCGGGGTTCCGGGTGGGGTTGTACCCCGGGGTTCCGGGTGGGGTTGTACCCCGGGGTGCGGGGTGGGGTTGTACCCCGGGGTGCGGGGTGGGGTTATACCCCGGGGTGCGGGGCGGGGTTATACCCCGGGGTGCGGGGCGGGGTTATACCCCGGGGTGCGGGGCGGGGTTATACCCCGGGGTGCGGGGTGGGGTTATACCCCGGGGTTCCGGGTGGGGTTATACCCCGGGGTTCCGGGTGGGGTTGTACCCCGGGGTTCCGGGTGGGGTTGTACCCCGGGGTGCGGGGTGGGGTTGTACCCCGGGGTGCGGGGTGGGGTTATACCCCGGGGTGCGGGGCGGGGTTATACCCCGGGGTGCGGGGTGGGGTTATACCCCGGGGTGCGGGGTGGGGTTATACCCCGGGGTGCGGGGTGGGGTTATACCCCGGGGTTCCGGGTGGGGTTGTACCCCGGGGTGCGGTGCGGGGTGGGGTTATATCTCGGGGTTCCGGGTGGGGTTATACCCCGGGGTTCCGGGTGGGGTTATACCCCGGGGTTCTGGGCGGGGTTATACCCCGGGGTTCCGGGTGGGGTTATACCCCGGGGTTCCGGGTGGGGTTATACCCCGGGGTGCGGTGCGGGTGGGGTTATACCCCGGGGTTCTGGGTGGGGTTATACCCCGGGGTTCCGGGTGGGGTTATACCCCGGGGTTCCGGGTGGGGTTATATCTCGGAGTTCCGGGCGGGGTTATACCCCGGGGTGCGGGGTGGGGTTGTACCCCGGGGTGCGGGGTGGGGTTGTACCCCGGGGTTCCGGGTGGGGTTATACCCCGGGGTTCCGGGTGGGGTTATACCCCGGGTTCCGGGTGGGGTTGTACCCCGGGGTGCGGGGTGGGGTTATACCCCGGGGTTCCGGGTGGGGTTGTACCCCGGGGTTCCGGGGATCACCGGTATTACATCGCCAGCTCTGGACTCACCATTTGCTCCACGCTTTGCAGACCCTCATGCAGACACACAGTTCCTTTTGTGTTAGGTAGCGAAAGACGGACATCCAGAGGTGACGCTGCATCATGTGATCTTCAGGAGGGGTGTCGGAGGAGGGCGAGGAGTTGTCCCGCTGGCACTGACAGTCCGACTGCCAGCTGACCACGCGGGGAGCCTGCCGGAGGCTGGTGCCGGGGGACCGGTGATGGGCTGTGGCACCGTTGAAGTCCCCCGGGGAGCGGTGGAGTCTCACCGTCAGCAGCGAGCCCCTGATCTTGGCCTTCTCGATCTCGGAGAGCTGGCGGTGATGGTGGTGGTGGTGGTGGTGGTGGTGCGAGGCGCCGCTGCCGGAGGCGGGGTTGGCACGGCCGGGGTCCGGGCATCTCCGCAGCTGCCGCCTGTGGAATCGCTCGGTCCGGTCAGGCCTGAGGCCGTCCTTGCTGGAGCCGGGCCGCGGGTAGGGAGCCAGGGCCAGGTCCTCGCGGTTCCGCAGCGGCCGGAGGATCTTGGCCCGGACCGGGGACTCGAGGCCATCCTCAGCTTTCCGTTTCTGTGGGTGGAGAGACAGACAGCCAGAGAGAGAGAGAGACAGAGACAGGCAGAGTGACAGGCAGAGAGACAGGCAGAGAGAGAGACAGAGACAGGCAGAGAGAGAGACAGGCAGAGAGAGAGACAGAGACAGGCAGAGAGACACGCAGAGAGAGAGACAGAGGCAGGCAGAGAGAGAGACAGAGACAGGCAGAGAGAGAGACAGAGACAGGCAGAGAGACAGGCAGAGAGACAGGCAGAGAGACAGGCAGAGAGAGAGAGACAGAGACAGGCAGAGAGACAGGCAGAGAGACAGGCAGAGAGACAGGCAGAGAGACAGGCAGAGAGACAGGCAGAGAGACAGGCAGAGAGACAGGCAGAGGGAGACGCAGAGAGACAGGCAGAGGGAGACGCAGAGAGACAGGCAGAGGGAGACGCAGAGAGACAGGCAGAGAGAGAGACAGAGAGAGACAGGCAGAGGGAGGCGCAGAGAGAGACAGGCAGAGGGAGACGCAGAGACAGGCAGAGAGAGAGACAGAGAGAGACAGGCAGAGGGAGACGCAGAGAGAGACGCAGAGGGAGACGCAGAGAGACAGAGAGAGAGGCAGAGAGACAGGCAGAGAGAGAGGCAGAGAGAGAGGCAGAGAGACAGGCAGAGAGACAGGCAGAGAGAGAGGCAGAGGGAGACGCAGAGAGAGAGGCAGAGAGAGAGGCAGAGAGACAGGCAGAGAGACAGGCAGAGAGACAGGCAGAGGGAGACGCAGAGAGAGACGCAGAGGGAGACGCAGAGGGAGACGCAGAGAGAGAGACAGAGAGAGAGGCAGAGAGACAGGCAGAGAGAGAGGCAGAGAGAGAGGCAGAGAGACAGGCAGAGAGAGAGGCAGAGAGAGAGGCAGAGAGACAGGCAGAGAGACAGGCAGAGAGACAGGCAGAGAGACAGGCAGAGGGAGACGCAGAGAGAGACGCAGAGGGAGACGCAGAGGGAGACGCAGAGAGAGACGCAGAGGGAGACGCAGAGGGAGACGCAGAGACAGGCAGAGGGAGACGCAGAGGGAGACGCAGAGGGAGACGCAGAGAGAGACGCAGAGGGAGACGCAGAGAGAGACGCAGAGGGAGACGCAGAGACAGGCAGAGGGAGACGCAGAGACAGGCAGAGGGAGACGCAGAGACAGGCAGAGGGAGACGCAGAGACAGGCAGAGGGAGACGCAAAGACAGGCAGAGGGAGACGCAGAGAGAGACGCAGAGAGAGACGCAGAGAGAGACGCAGAGAGAGACGCAGAGAGAGACGCAGAGGGAGACGCAGAGACAGGCAGAGGGAGACGCAGAGAGAGACGCAGAGAGAGACGCAGAGGGAGACGCAGAGGGAGACGCAGAGGGAGACGCAGAGGGAGACGCAGAGGGAGACGCAGAGGGAGACGCAGAGGGAGACGCAGAGGGAGACGCAGAGACAGGCAGAGGGAGACGCAGAGACAGGCAGAGGGAGACGCAGAGACAGGCAGAGGGAGACGCAGAGACAGGCAGAGGGAGACGCAGAGACAGGCAGAGGGAGGCGCAGAGACAGGCAGAGGGAGGCGCAGAGACAGGCAGAGGGAGGCGCAGAGACAGGCAGAGGGAGGCGCAGAGACAGGCAGAGGGAGGCGCAGAGACAGGCAGAGGGAGGCGCAGAGACAGGCAGAGGGAGGCGCAGAGACAGGCAGAGGGAGGCGCAGAGACAGGCAGAGGGAGGCGCAGAGACAGGCAGAGGGAGGCGCAGAGACAGGCAGAGGGAGGCGCAGAGACAGGCAGAGGGAGGCGCAGAGACAGGCAGAGGGAGACGCAGAGACAGGCAGAGGGAGACGCAGAGACAGGCAGAGGGAGACGCAGAGACAGGCAGAGGGAGACGCAGAGACAGGCAGAGGGAGACGCAGAGACAGGCAGAGGGAGACGCAGAGACAGGCAGAGGGAGACGCAGAGACAGGCAGAGGGAGACGCAGAGACAGGCAGAGAGAGGAGCCCAATTAGTATCCATACAGAAGAGAATCATATCGCCCTCCATTACACACAGCTCCAGGGTAGCAAAGCAAATATCGGAATTAGGAGACCACTTGGCCCTTCAAGCCTGCCCCGCCATTTCAATAAAGATCATGGCTGATCTGACTATAACCTCCCACCTACCCCTAATGACCTTTCACCCCCTTGCTAATCTATAATCTATCCACCTCGGCCTTAAAAACATTCGAAGACTCTGCTTCCACCACCTTTTCAGGAAGAGAGTTCCAAAGACTCACCACCCTCAGAGAAAACATTTCTCCTCATCTCCGTCTTAAATGGGTGACCCCCTTATTTTTAAACCGTGACCCCTTCACAGAATCACAGTGCAGAAGAGGCCCTTCGGCCCCATCGAGTCTGCACCGACACGTGAGAAACACCTGACCTACCGACCTAATCCCATTGACCAGCACTTGGCCCCATAGCCTTGAATGTTATGACGTGTCAAGTGCTCATCCAGGTACTTTTTAAAGGATGTGAGGCAACCCGCCTCCACCACCCTCCCAGGCAGCGCATTCCAGACCCTCACCACCCTCTGGGTAAAAAAGTTTTTCCTCACATCCCCCCCTAAACCTCCTACCCCTCACCTTGAACTTGTGTCCCTTTGTGACTGACCCTTCAACTAAGGGGAACAGCTGCTCCCTATCCACCCTGTCCATGCCCCTCATAATCTTGTACACCTCGATCAGGTCGCCCCTCAGTCTTCTCTGCTCCAACGAAAACAACCCAAGTCTATCCAACCTCCCTTCATAACTTCAATGTTTCATCCCAGGCAACATCCTGGTGAATCTCCTCTGCACCCCCTCCAGTACAATCACATCCTTCCTATAATGTGGCTACCAGAACTGCACACAGTACTCCAGCTGTGGCCTCACCAAGGTGCTATACAACTCCAACATGACCTCCCTACTTTTGTAATCTATGCCTCGATTGATAAAGGCAAGTGTCCCATATGCCTTTTTCACCACCCCACTAACATGCCCCCTCCGCCTTCAGAGATCTATGGACACGCACACCAAGGTCCCTTTGTTCCTCAGAACTTCCTAGTGCCATGTCATTCATTGAATACTTCCTTGTCAAATTACTCCTTCCAAAGTGTATCACCTCCACTTTTCAGGGTTAAATTCCATTGTTCTAGATTCTCCCACAAGGGGAAACACCCTCTCCCCACCCACCCCTGTCAAGACCCCTCAGGATCTTAAAGGTTTCAATCAAGTCGCCTCTCACTCTTCTAAACTCCAGCGGATACAAACCTAACCTGTCCAACCTTCCCTCATAAGACAACCCACCCATTCCTGGGATTAGTCTGGTAAACCTTCTCTGAACTGCTTCCAACGCATTTACATCCTTCCTTAAATAAGGCGACCAGTACTGTACACAATACTCCAGATGTGGTCTCAACAGTGCCCTGTACAACTGAAGAATAACCTCCCTACTTTTGTATTCAATTCCCCCTCACAATAAACGATAATGTTCTATTAGCTTTCCTCATTACCCGCTGTACCTGCACATTAGCATTTGTGATTCATGCACTGGGACACCCAGATCCCTCTGCACCTCAGAGCTCTGCAATCTCTCAGCACTGAGATAAGAAGCTTCCTTTCTCCTGCCAAAATGGACAATTTCAGATGTTCCCACGTGATATTCCATTTGCCAGATCTTTGCCCACTCACTTAACCAGTCTCTGTCCCTTTGCAGCCTCCTTGTGTCCTGTTCACCACTTAGTCCCCTACCTATCTTTGTGTCATGAGCCACATTGTGAATTTGGCTGATTATCTTCACTTGGTGATAAGTGCAGGTATTAGCACACTCACTGTTCTTCAGTAAGTGCCGCCCAGTCGTGGAACCACGTCTAACAGTGGACATTTTGGTTTGGGTTTGGCCACTCCACAGGTTCAAACCTTGTAGCTTTCCTGAATTATACGGGAGCCTATATAGCTCCCAGTTGCTTTCCCCATGGCAACAGCTTGGCCAACCAATCAGCATCCTTTTCCCCTGCAGTATAAATTGTTGTGATAGTTTGAAATTTGGCATTCTTGCATTTGTCCTGACGAGTGAGACGCGATACCTATGGGGACAGGTCTTTCTAATCGGCCTTATTCAATTTCTGTATCGTCAGGTGACTGTTTACGTTAATAGATGCAATAGAAATGCAGTTGAATGCAATGTAAACACTTACTGTCCGCAGAAGAATCTGTTCCCTCTCGAACTTGATCTGTGGACAGAAGACGAAGTGGAGGACAGTTATAACAGGGTGAGCGGGGAACAGGTTCCTTTGCTGAGAGATGGTGGAGCACCGACCCTCTGACGTGCCCTTGGCACCCTCCGACACCGCGGCGCTCAAACAGTTCCGACCCTTCCACGGTGCGATGCTCCCTCAGCACCGACCCCACTACGGTGCGGCGCTCCCTCAGCACCGACCCCACTACGGTGCGGCGCTCCCTCAGCACCGACCCCACTACGGTGCAGCGCTCCCTCAGCACCGACCCCACTACGGTGCGGCGCTCCCTCAGCACCGACCCCACTACGGTGCGGCACTCCCTCGGCACCGACCCCACTACGGTGCAGCGCTCCCTCAGCACCGACCCCACTACAGCGCGACGCTCCCTCAGCACCAACCCCACTACGGTGCGGCACTCCCTGAGCTCCGACCCCACTACGGCGCAACACTCCCTCAGCACCGACCCCACTACGGTGCAGCGCTCCCTCAGCACCGACCCCACTACGGTGCGGCGCTCCCTCAGCTCCGACCCTACTACGGTGTGGCGCTCCCTCAGCTCTGACCCTACTATGGTGTGGCGGTCCATCAGCTCCGACCCTACTACGGTGCGATACTCTCTCAGCACCGACCATATTACAGTGCGGCACTCCCTCGGCACCGACCCTACTACTGTGCAACGCTCCCTCAGCACCGAACCTACTATGGTGCTAGGCTCCCTCAGCACCGACCATATTACGGTGCGATGCTCCCTCAGCTCCGACCCTACTATGGTGTGGCGCTCCCTCAGCTCCGACCCTACTATGGTGTGGCGCTCCCTCAGCTCCGACCCTACTACGGCGCGACGCTCCCTCAGCACCGACCCCACTACGGCGCGACGCTCCCTCTGCACTGACCCCACTACGGCGCGACGCTCCCTCGGCACCGACCCTACTACAGCGCGACGCTCCCTCAGCACCGACCCCACTAAGGCACGACGCTCCCTCAGCACCGACCCCACTACAGCGCGACGCTCCCTCAGCACCGACCCCACTAAGGCACGACGCTCCCTCAGCACCAATCCCACTACGGTGCAACGCTCCCTCAGCACCGACCCCACTACGGCGCGACGCTCCCTCAGCACCAACACCACTACTGCGCGATGCTCCCTCAGCACTGACCCCACTAAGGTGCGGCGCTCCCTCAGCACCAACCCCACTACGGTGCGGCGCTCCCTCAGCTCCGACCCCACTACGGTGTGGCGGTCCCTCAGCTCCGACCCTACTACGGTGCGATACTCTCTCAGCACCGACCATATTACAGTGCGGCACTCCCTCGGCACCGACCCCACTACGGTGCGGCGCTCCCTCAGCACCGACCCCACTACGGTGCGGCGCTCCCTCAGCACCGACCCCACTACGGTGCAGCGCTCCCTCAGCACCGACCCTACTACGGTGCGGCACTCCCTGAGCTCCGACCCCACTACGGTGCAGCGCTCCCTCAGCACCGACCCTACTAAGGTGCGGCACTCCCTCGGCACCGACCCCACTACGGTGCGGCGCTCCCTCAGCTCCGACCCTACTACGGTGTGGCGCTCCCTCAGCTCCGAACCTACTATGGGGCTAGGCTCCCTCAGCACTGACCATATTACGGTGCGATGCTCCCTCAGCTCCGACCCTACTACGGTGTGGCGCTCCCTCAGCTCCGACCCTACTACGGTGTGGCGCTCCCTCAGCTCCGACCCTACTACGGTGTGGCGCTCCCTCAGCTCCGACCCTACTACGGTGTGGCGGTCCCTCAGCTCCGACCGTACTACGGTGTGGCGCTCCCTCAGCTCCGACCCTACTACGGTGCGGCGCTCCCTCAGCACCGACCCTACTACGGTGTGGCGCTCCCTCAGCTCCGACCCTACGACGGTGCGGCGCTCCCTCAGCACCGACCCTACGACGGTGCGGCGCTCCCTCAGCACCGACCCTACTACGGTGCGGCGCTCCCTCAGCACCGACCCTACTACGGTGCGGCGCTCCCTCAGCACCGACCCTACGACGGTGCGGCACTCCCTCAGCACCGACCCTACACAGACTAAGTGGTCAGGCAGCGCCCGGATGTCGGGGTTAAGTGGAGCTAGGTCTGGGCCATGCCTCGCTGACCTTTTTCCGTGCGTTCTGTTCAGCTGCTGCCAGCCTCTTCTTCCGCAGCAGCAGGTAGTCGAATTTCTTGCGTTTGGGCAGAGACTCGAGGCGCCGCTTGGCAGCCTCGATGGCGTGAATCCTCCTGTTGTGCTCTTCCCTCTTCCTCATGGCCTCCGCTATCTGCCGCTGCCTCGCAGCCTCACTGCTGTCCTTCAGAGTCAGCCCCTTTTTCGCCTGGGTTCATGGCGGGGGGGGGAAGGGGAGAGGCGGAGGCGGAAGGGGAGAGGCGGCGGGGGAAGGGGAGAGGCGGCGGGGGAAGGGGAGAGGCGGCGGGGGAAGGGGAGAGGCGGCGGGGGAAGGGGAGAGGCGGCGGGGGAAGGGGAGAGGCGGCGGGGGAAGGGGAGAGGCGGCGGGGGAAGGGGAGAGGCGGCGGGGGAAGGGGAGAGGCGGGGGAAGGGGAGAGGGAGGGAGAGGGAGATAGAGAGACAGAGACATGTTAGCCTTCAGAAGAACCAGGACTCTCTGGAATAAAGCCTTGGCCACTCCCTCACCCCCAACCAACCTCCAAAGGCAGCTGGGGGACCGAGCCCCGAGCTGAGCTTCTCCAAACCTCTTCATGCCTTGTCCCCCACCCCCGACCCCCACCCCACTCACCCTCCGGCCCCCTCGCACTCGCCCTCCGGCCCCCTCGCACTCACCAGGGCGTGTTTCCGTCTCTCCTGCCTCACACATTTCGGACACTCCCAGCAGTTCGGAAGCTCCTTGCTGATGATCCCCAGGGAAATGTTCATCTGTCGGTGGGTCAAAGGTGAAAGGTTAGCAGCGGTTGAGAGCCCGGCCAAAAGCAGCGCGAGGCCTGGGCCGCTCCCTCCCCCCAGGCCAGCCCCCACCAGCAGCCTCACCTTCAGGCAGCCCGGATGGACGATCTCGCTGCAGGCTGAACACTCCATCAGCGTCCCCCGAACACTGTTATTCTCCCCCTCGGCGTTCTGCCCCACCTCCTCGCAGATCATACACAGGGCCGTGTGCGGCAGGATGGGCTGCAAGGAGGGGAGAGGCCACGTTAGCTGGGCAAGGCTGGGTGGCGCTAGCACAGAGAGGGAGGGGGAGGAGGGGGGAGGGAGGGTGGGAATGAGAGGCGGGGAGAAGGTGGGGGGGGAGAGAGGCAGAGATCGAACAAGAGGGGTGTTGGTGGGAGGAGAGGAAAAGAGGGGAACGAGGGTGGGGGGATGGGATGGTGGGAGGGGGAGAGGGAAGTGCAATAACAGAGACAAGATAGAGTCTCTCACTCTCAATACGCCGATCCCATCCGTGACCCCATAAACACCCTCTGCACTCTATCACCACCCATTCTTCTATCCATCCCCCCTTACTCTCTCTCTCTCCATCCCCCTTACTCTCTCTCCATCCCCCTTTCTCTCTCTCCATCCCCCTTACTCTCTCTCCATCCCCCTTACTCTCTCTCTCTCTCCATCCCCCTTACTCTCTCTCCATCCCCCTTACTCTCTCTCTCTCTCCATCCCCCTTACTCGCTCTCTCTCTCCATCCCCCTTACTCTCTCTCCATCCCCCTTACTCTCTCTCCATCCCCCTTACTCTCTCTCCATCCCCCTTACTCTCTCTCTCTCAATCCCCCTTACTCGCTCTCTCTCTCTCTCTCCGCCTGCACCCCATCTCTCCGTCCCCTTAGGCTCCCTCTCCGCTTGCACTCCTCCTCTCCGTTCGCTCACACTCTCTCCGTCCGCACTCCACCTCTCCATCCCCTAACTCTCTCCGCCTGCGCTCCATCTCTCCGTCCCCTCTCTCTCTGCCTGCGTTACACCTCTCCGTCCCCTCACTCTCTCTCCGCCTGCACTCCACCTCTCCGGCCCCTCACTCCACCTCTCCGGGCCCTCACTCCACCTCTCCGGCCCCTCACTCTCTCTCCGCCTGCACTCCACCTCTCCGTCCCCTCACTCTCTCTCTCCGCCTGCACTCCACCTCTCCGTCCCCTCACTCTCTATCCGCCTCCACTCCACCTCTCCGTCCCCTCACTCTCTCTCTCCGCCTGCACTCCACCTCTCCGTTACCACACTCTCTATCTCCGCCTGCGCTCCACCTCTCCGTCCCCTCACTCCCTCTCCGTCCCCTCACACAATCTCCGCCTGCGCGCCACCTCTCCGTCCCCTCACTCCCTCTCTCCGACTGCGCTCCACCTCTTCGTCCCCTCACTCTCTCACCGCCTGCGCTCCACCTCTCCGTCCCCTCACTCTCTCTCTCCGCCTGCACTCCACCTCTCCATTCCCTCACTCTCTCCGCCTGCGCTCCACCTCTCCGTCCCCTCACTCTCTCTTCGCCTGCGGTCCACCTCTCCGTCCCCTCACTCACTCTCTCCGCCTGCGCTCCACCTCTCCGTCCCCTCACTCTCTCTCTCCGCCTGCGCTCCACCTCTCCGTCCCCTCACTCTCTCTCCGCCTGCACTCCACCTCTCCATCCCCTGACTCTCTCTCCGCCTGCAGTCCACCTCTCCGTCCCATCACTCTCTCTCTCTGCCTGCACTGCACCTCTCCGTCCCCCACACTCATGCGCTCCCCCTGCATTCAACCTCTTCGTACCCTCACTCTCTCTCTCCGCCTGTGCTCCACCTCTCCGTCTCCTCATTCTCTCTTTCCGCCGGCGCTCCACCTCTCCGTCCCCTCGCATTCCCTCTCCGCCTTCGCTCAACCTCTCCGTCCCCTCACTCTCTCTCTCCGCCTGCACTCCATCTCTCCGTCCCCTCACTCTCTCTCCGCCTGCGCTCCACCTCTCCGTCCCCTCACTAACTCTCTCCGCCTGCACTCCACCTCTCCGTCCCCTCACTAACGCTCTCTGCCTGCATTCCACCTCTCCGTCCCCTCACTCTCTCTCCGCCTGCACTCCACCTCTCCGTCACCTCACTATCTCTACGCCTGAGCTCTACCTCTCCGTCCCCTCACTCACTCTCTCCGCCTGCACTCCACCTCTCAGTCCCCTCACACTCTCTCCGCCTGCGCTCCACCTCTCCGTCCCCTCACTCTCTCTCTCTGCCTGCGTTCCACCTCTCCGTCCCCTCACTGTCACTCTATCTCCGCCTGCGCTCCACCTCTCCGTCCCCTCACTCTCTCTCCGTCTGCGCTCCACCTCTCCGTCCCCTCACTCTATCTCCGCCTGCACTCCACCTCTCCATCCCCGCACTCTCTCCGCCTGCGCTCCACCTCTCCATCCCCTCACTCTCTCTCTCTCTCCGCCTGGGCTCCACCTCTCCATCCCCTCACTCTCTCTCTCTCCGCCGGCACTCCACCTCTCCGTACCCTCACTCTCTATCCGGCTGTACTCCACCTCTCCGTCCCCTCACACTATCTCTGCCTGCGCTCCACCTCTCCGTTCCCTCACTCTCTCTTCGCCGGCGGTCCACCTCTCCGTCCCCTCACTCTCTCTCCGCCTGCGCTCCACCTCTCCGTCCCCTCACTCTCTCTCTCCGCCTGCGCTCCAACTCTCCGTCCCCTCACGCTCTCCGCCTGCTCTACACCCCTCCATTCCCTCACTCACATTCTCCGCCTGCGCTCAACCTCTCCGTCCCCTCACTCAATCTCTCCGCGTGCGCTCCACCTCTCCGTCCCCTCACTCTCACTCAGCCTGCGCTCCACCTCTCCGTCCCCTCACTCTCACTCCGCCTGCGCTCCACCTCTCCGTCCCCTCACTCTCTCTCTCCGCCTGCACTCCACCTCTCCATCCCCTCACTCACTCTCTCCTCCTGCACTCCACCTCTTCTTCCCCTCACTCTCTCTCTCTGCCTGCGCTCCACCTCTCCGTCCCCTCACTCTCTCTCTCCGCCTGCACTCCACCTCTCCATTCCCTCACTCTCTCCGCCTGCGCTCCACCTCTCCGTCCCCTCAC